>NC_084594.1:30084756-30384756 GCF_033807715.1 Cololabis saira | reverse complement strand
ATATATATATAGAGCAACACGTAAATAACAATCAGGTGCACCTGAGAGAGAGAGAGAGCTGCTAATGTGTTTTTGTCAATATTTAATTTAGAAGTAACAACTTTAGGCTAGAGAAATGTGAACTAAGGGATTAAATTCCAAAACTTATATAACTTAATTTGTCTCACTCTCATTCATTTCATTACATCAATATCAACATTGTAACATCTACTAAATAGTTCAGCACTGCTCTAGTCTGTAGGGCATTACTTCTCAACTAAAATTGAAGTAGGATGATTAGTGCAAAATAATGCAGCACTATTGACGGCTTTAAACCATGCTCAACATTAGTCACAGTGGTGCGTTTCTAGAAATAACCCCACTAATGCAACGTTGCAATACGACTAAAATCTAATTTAGCGTCCGTGTTTGGTACTTTAACGTTCTTGTGCAGGAAAGGGAAAAACAAATGATCAGAACGTCCGGTAATTTGTTGTCAACTTGACGCAATGCTCCACGTGTTTACTCTTCAAATGTTCCTACATCGCTTGAATACTAGTGTTATATTCAAAATCCATTTTGCATAGTCTGCAAACCACAAAATCATGAATAAATTATTCCCACGCTTTGGAAGACCATGTGTGACAATCCTTGCTTACACTGTAGCCGTGACTGGACACATCTATGTTGTTATTCAAAAACATTATTTTGAATCCGACGCGTCCTATGCAGATTATTCAGATTAATCATGATCAAAATCCCACAAAGCAACATGCAATACCACTAAAATACAAATAAAGTGAGTTGCCTCTGTGAGTAATAATTTAAAAGTTGTTTTCTTTGTTTGTTTTGATTTAAAATATGGCAAAAACGGTCAACAGAGAAGTTTCTGAGACTGATTCCATCCTGAAGTCAAACAGGTCCTCAAGCGGGCAAAGTAAACTTTAGGATATTAACGGAAAAAAAAAAAAATATTTTAATAGATTTCCTTATATGGGAATTTATACGATGGCCGTATTTAATTTATCATATGCCTTGATAAGTTATGTCATGGTTGAATTACATTATTTGTGCGTGCGTGCGTGCGTGCGTGCGTGCGTGCGTGCGACATAGAGAATAACTGAGCTTCACGATCCAGTTTTCAATTCTTTCCGTTCTTCACACTTTAATCTTTGATTATGTTTGCATGAAACTTTTTGCATGCAGGCGATGGGTTTCCCTCATGTACTTGTCATTCCTGTCTCCCTAATCCAACACCATCCACCCTTTCAGTTTTCCTTTATGTGAGTGTGTTAGACATTGATCAGTTGAAGCGTATAATGATGTTCAGTGGAACACCAGGGCCCGAGCTCTTGATGAAAGTGTCTTCAGAGTCTGTGAGTGTAATATACCATATATCCCTGTTTCGTTGTGCCGCCTCATGCTTGTCTGTGCATGGTTTCTGTTGCCCTGGTAGTATTGTACTTACTTCTGCCGATGCTCCGTACTCTGGTCTGCGCTTGTTTGTTTTTTTTTTTTAAATGAGTCCTTGATGACTTATGAACTCAAGGCTTTAATTTTCATGTTTTCTAGCATGTGCTGTTATTTTCTTCAGTCCTGATTATCTCTTGCCTTGCAGTTTACATATCAGTCTGTTTTCTTCCCTCTTACTCCCTCTTCCTCTTGTCCCTATGTGCCCCTGCCTCTCTTCTGCACTTCCCCACATGAACATAAACTCTCTTATGCATCCATGCTCTCGTTGACTTGGTGACGTCCATGTTGTGAGGCCCCTTGACTCAAACGTTGTAGATATAAACCAGCTACAGCAGATAATGCGCCTGACGGGGACACCCCCATCCTGCCTAATAAGCAGGATGCCCAGCCACGAGGTGAGACCCGTTCCCCCTTACTTTCCCACGGTGGAATTGGGGCTGAGCAACATTACACTTTACTCACAAATGCCAACAAGACGCTCCTTCCACACTAGCGAACACACCGGCTTCTGCTCTCACTTCACATGTCACATGTCTCCTCTTTGATGCTCCATGTTTGCCACAGCAGCTAGTGTCCTGTGAACTGTTACACTGATTTATTTAAGTTATGTTTGTCATTATGGATATTCATCAAGGTGTTTGGTAAGTGCATCCATGGAAATCTCTGGAATATCTTTTGCATCTGGCAAAATTGGTAAACGTTGAGTAAGATCAAGTATGGTTTGTCTAAGGTGTGACAATTCTAACTATTCTGGTAGTTTTAAAGCCCTTTTAGTTTCTTACGGTCTTTAAAGGTTGAGTTTTTTATTTATCCTTTTGCACAGGCGAGGACCTACATCAACTCACTTCCCCACATACCTAAGAGGAACTTTGCTGATGTCTTTATTGGTGCAAATCCTCTTGGTAAGTTTCCCCTTTCTGTATGAATCTGTAGCCCCTTTCACACAGCCAGTTCGAGGCGGGAACGTTGCGCCTTTAAGCCGCCTCGCTGTTCTGTGTGAAAGTCACGGAGGCGGAATGGGGGGGCCAAGTGGCCCCACCAATAAGCCGGCAGCGGAGGTAGTCACAGAGCCGAAACGGGGTCTGTGTGAATGACACAGCCGGCATGCCGGGGCCAGCCGTGGCCAGCGCTGACGCTGTCGTCACGCCTCTGATTGCGGAACGCCGGCATGCTGTGTGAATTTACAGACGGGAGCGGCGTTATGCCGGCGTTGTATGGTTCTGTGTGAACCAACAAAGGCGGCGTATTGGCAGGACTTCTTTACACCAATATTGCGGAATCTCTGTGTGAAAGGGGCTTGTGCTTTGTACAGACTCTGGCTCGCTAGCTCCCTCTAGTGGTTTCATAGGAACAGGTGTTTTAAATTCTGTTTCATTGTTCTTAAACTCATCCTCAATTGCTAATCATCTTAAATAATAGTTGGCTCGGATTAAGCTATAGTTAGTTTTCTGAAGAAGAAAGAACCAAGGCACTAATACTGCTGCTACAATTATTCTAGTGGAGTTTCATTCAAAGGACATTATGCAATGGATTGATAATAACAGATGATTAAATAACAGTTGTTCACTGTTAACCCTCTATAAACATTAACTACGACCCAATTGCTTTTGCTCTGTACTCTACTGTCTTCCATCTTAAACCCTTGTTCTCTTTATCTCCTGTGGGCTTCAGCTGTGGACTTGCTGGAGAAGATGTTGGTCCTGGACACGGACAAGCGTATCACAGCGTCAAAGGCTCTTACCCACCATTACTTTGCTCAGTACCACGATCCAGACGATGAGCCTGAAGCAGAACCTTATGACCAGAGCTTTGAAAGCCGTGAGCTGGCAATCGAGGAATGGAAGAGTAAGTTTGGACATAATGAGTGCCTGAACCATCATTTAGTTATCACTTCTGTGATTATTATACAGGTGAATAACATGTATGCTGTTTTCTCTTCCTCAGGCTTAACCTATGACGAGGTAGTGAGCTTTGTGCCGCCGTCATTAGATGGAGACGAGATGGAGACTTGAGGGCGAGGCCATTTTTCCTCCTCTTCTTTTTTTTTCCAAGACAGTCTTTTAAAACTATCAGTTTTTGTAACTATCCAATTCCAGTACTTTCCTTACACGCACACAAACATGACATTCAAGTGCCTGTCGTCATTCATATCTGGGGTACGTTGTGATATCAGGGAAAAAGAAAACCCCGTCCCCCCGCTCTGCTGTTTATGATATCCTGCATCCCAGTGTTAAAGTTGTCCTTATACTTGGGACGGTTTTTATGTTTTGCCCCTGATTTTATTCAGCAAAGTATGAAAATTGTACATCGGTATCTTACAACGTATCGTCAAATTTGTCCTGCTGATTCTTGTTTTACAAAATTTTACTAATTAGCAGGAAAATAATACAACTGGGAAGAATTTGAACAAGAAAAGTTTTAATCATAAAGTTTCCGAGCTTGATGTCATCTCCACCGGTGAATAGAATACGTACTGTAGATATTACAGCAAACAGTATTTGTACATAAGTATTTCAGGCAGAACTGTTACCATCTTATAAAATGTCACAACTGGCTGAAACGCACCTCAGCCAGTCTCTTCAACAGTATCGATCTGATTCCAAGAGTTTATCCTAAAGTAAAATATGAAAATATGTTGTATGTAAATTATTATAGGTATGTATAGGATAGGATGAACATATGTAAAATAGTCCAGTTAGAGCGATTCAAGGCTTCACATTTCTTATTCTTGGTGATGTTTTATCCGTTCCCCCCCAAGTATTTCTCATCCCGTTTCCCCGCACACATTTATGTTTTAGATGTCATCAAGCATCAGTATCAACGCAGCATGATGAAGACAGGTTGGGCTTGGAAGTTTATTCAAACGTGTTTCCACAAGAATATCAATCGGCAGACGATGTAATTTAATGATTTTGCATTTAAAAACTGCAGTACTGTTGATGTTTGTTTGTTTGTTGAATGTTTTTGGAACCAGTTTGCCCTATATTTATAGTCTTTTGTCATATTGTTTGTATATCAGTGTAAAAGAGAATATTATTTGTCAGAATTGTTTCAGGTTATTTTATTATTTATGTAGAGCTTATTGTACTAGAATCCCAATGCACCATCAATAATCCTATGAGTCTAGAGCCACAGTGACTACAGCTTATCTATTTAAATCAATAATTATATTAATTAAAGAATGATGTTCTGTTAAGTTTTTGTTTTTTTTTCTTAAATGTATTGTTTACTGAACTCCCAAGCATAATATTTTCTAAATTATGCTGTTTACAAAAATGCTGATGGCAAACACACCCAGAAATTAAAGCGAAATATGCGTCTGGTGCAGTTACAGCGAACAACAACCACCTAAAATATGTCATTCTTTCTCCGAAGCAAGAAACATTTCTACATACAAGCTGATTTGCTAATTTTAAAATCCTTGTTCAATGTAGTGTTTTGTTTTTTTTATTTATTTTTTTCTATATTCTGCAACAACATCTTGTGTGTTAAATGGATGAATTGATGTGATGCTGATTGTTTCATCACAAGCACCATATGGTTAGTTTTGATACTAACAGGGCGCATGATTGTATATTTACTCACTGGATGCTGAAGGGCAATGCTGAAGCGTCACACTTTGTCATTTTTGCACAAGTGCATCAATCAGATTTTACATTTCTTTTCAATGCTGGTAGTTAATTTGGTTATGCTTGGTTTGCCTGAGATGGTTTTTGACATTGTTTTTTTTTTTTTTTCTTCACTATGTTCCTGATCACATGTTCCAAGACAGCAGGCCATGCCATCTGTAAATACCACCTTGAGAAAATAAAGGCTACTATTTTTCAAAGCTGTAAAAGTGTTTGATGAAGTTTTGAACGCTGACTTGTTTCCACTGGGAGGCAGCAGAGCACAACTAGAGCAAAACTCTTCACTCAATCTAGTTCAAAGTTTTCTTCACATTAACTAATTGTTTAAGTTTATGAATTAATTCACTGATGGATGGGTACAATGAGCTCCAAACGCTTCACAATGAAATGCACATGAATGTATAGATTTAAAGACTGTCTTTGAGTGGCCAAACAGCTGCTGGCAAGTCATAAAGTTATAAAGTTATAAATAGAGCTATAAAAGTAGAGTTGAGATTGAAGGAGATTTTTAAAAAATGGACAGAAATACAAAGAAGGAACGTGAACCTAAGTACTGGAATAAATAATGTACAAATAAATCTCATTGTGAGAGACACTCAGGCAATTTCTGCGATTATCAAGGATATTGCACTTCCATTTATCAGCTGTGTCTTGTCCAATTCATTTTACAAAATTCATCCCTTTTTTCTAATCTTGCAACTTTTCCTCAAAGCACATACAAAACATTGAAGACACCAAGCAATGAAGCGTTAGGGGCTTATTTTTTTTGTTCCTGCAAACATCTTGGAACGCAATAGTACAGGCACCTTGCACCTTTTTTATTTCTATTTTTAAAATCCCTGTGGACACATTAGGATCTACAAAACATTTTATCCTCATCCATAGCTTGTGTTATGTGTGCAGACTATGGTTTTGCATTGAAGATTCCTTGAATCATGTAATGATAAATTGTAGTACGAATATGCAAAATACCTCATCTTTCTTTGGTGAGCAATGTTTTCAAACATTTCAATTATTTTCTTACACACTTGTTGACAAAGGGGAGATCCTCTGCCCATCTTCTCACAAAGAGTCAGCCTTTCATCAATGATTGGCACAATAACCTTTTTGAAATGACGTTTCTCAACCCACTCCACCCTCCTTTACATCCAATCTAATATTCAAATGCACTCAAAAAAAATATTTTGAAATGTTTTGAAAGGTTTTAATTGTAAATATGGATGTGAGGTTGACAAGATAGAGAGAAAGATAATATAAAAGTATTTGCATACAGTCAATATAAATTCAAACATTTTTTGATTTTGGGTTCGACGTGCCTTTATTGCTCATTGGTCCCAAAAAGGTAAACAACTACAAGAAAATGTCTTAGGGTAGTAAGAAAAACAGTAATGGTCTTAACTTTACCTTACCATATAAAATCCACATAACTGATGTTTTGCAAAACAAGCATCATGTGCA
Organism: Cololabis saira; assembly: GCF_033807715.1. Lineage (NCBI taxonomy): Eukaryota > Metazoa > Chordata > Actinopteri > Beloniformes > Belonidae > Cololabis > Cololabis saira. Next base: position 30,378,217 of record NC_084594.1, on the reverse strand, counting down.
ACTCAACTTTTATCAGGTCAATACAGAGATGTTAAAGGTACAGTACGTTATTTTCCCTCAGGAATAGTTGATGAAGAAATGAAAAGACTTATAAAAGTACAAGTTTCAAATTTGCAATAAAACATAAGCAAATGTACTTTGTTACACATCACTGACTGAAACTTGACTGTGTGGCTTTATGTCCACTAACCATTTTATATTTATTATATAAGTAACCATATTAAATGCGAAATTTGTGATCAAAACATGTCGTGTGGGTTCCTGTATCAATGCAAAAGAATACAAAATGAGGTCATGGTAGAGACTCAGGTGATAAATTGTTAAATTTTACGTTTACTTGACACTCCTCCCTCAAGAGCACAAATCCCCCTCCCAGGTTGGTTTCGCGCACTTCAGGGAGTACTCAGATTTCTAACAGCCCTTGAACGCCTCTTTTCCCTTGACTGGTTTTCGGCATGGAAAGAAAAGGTACCGTTGTTAACTATAAGATAATGATTTTTACAGCAAATGTATCACGAAAACCTTGATGGTGGATTCTATCAGACTGGTTGTGTTTTTTTAGTAACAGTTTAAACTAACGTTACAACAAACCACCTAACAATGAGGGAAAAGTAGAAGTGGACCATGCGCTCTGTGTGTTGTGCCTTATGCTAGCTCTCGCTATCAGATTAGCTTCACTTTATGGAATAAGTCTGCGCAAAAAAACATTTTCATAAATAATAATAATTATTATTATAATAATGGTACCGATAATTTCAACCTGGCTGTTTCAGGGTCTTTTAAAAGATGATTCAGGACTCTGCGTAATAATGGGCATAAATGTTGCATTCACTGCGAAAAGCACCAAGTTGCTGTTAAGGCTGATTTATGGTCCCGCGTTACACCGACGCAGAGCCTATGGCGTAGTGTACACGTCGCCGTGTACCCTACGGCGTAGGCTCTGCGTCGATGTGACGCAGAACCATAATTCCGGCTTTAGCAGCTAAATAAATAAAAAAATGTCTGTATTACACAGCAAAGACCGATTTATTTCTTCTTTTAACTGTAACCTCCTAAGCACAATAACTGCTTATTTAAACCTTCACCATGACCTTCTGTTCAAGCCACGTCAGATACATTTTTCCACTAAAATTGAGGAGCTTGAATGTGTTTCAGCAGCAGTGTAATAATGTGGTGTTTTGCATGTGCACACATCTCTAAACGTGTTTTTGTGTTGCACCTGCTTCCCTTCCACTTTTTAGTACTCGCGATCCAAGCAAGGAAGAAGAGGACAAGGCCAAGGAAACCTGGCAAAAAGTAAGTAGGCAACCGCCTCCTGTTTTGTTTTCATGTCATAAGTGTGTTGAGTTTGGTCTGGAGTGAATAACAGAGGAGGACGTTTTTCTGACAACTGCTCATTGACATCTGGATGTAAAGTTTAAAGTTTACTGCTTCACTGAACTGATTACTGTAAAAGCATCAGTGTTACACTTGTACGTTACAGTTTGAGAATTAAATAAGAGCACAAATGTAAAAATGTGGGCCTTTTAGACAACAAGGCAGCAAATTAAAGCATATGGATGGTCTGAGCTTTCTGTTTTTATTATTTTGTTTGCTGAACTTTGTGACCATTTTGCTTAAATGTCAGAATTGCTCTCCTCCCTCTAAGTTAAATGTCAAATAGAGAGGTTGTGATGCCATTTTCTCTTTCAACCGATTCTGATACCTGGGATTTGTGTATTGGTTGATACTGACTACTGATCTGGTTTTTATTGATATTTTATTTCCTTTTTATTATATTTTTTTAATAATCAATTTTTTTTTAAATGTACCTCAAATAAAGAAATTCAAGAGCTACACTTAAAATGCAGCCACCAATAAATATGAAATAATAAAGGCATTTATGTTTTCACATTTAAATTAATTGGAGGGAAAGTAAACTGCTGCTCGGGATGTTCAATTATGCAGCGCAATCCATTATCTTCAGTGACAACAGGGACTTTTGGGTAACTTCTCATTGATTTCTTTTTTCAACTAGTGGCTTTTATTGGAAAAGTATGTAGACAGGAATTGGGTAAAGAGAGGGGAGAAGAGCAAAAGGCTGTGCCTCGAACCTGCTGCCTGCACTAGGACGTCAGCCTCTGTAAACGGCACCCGCTCAACCCACTGAGCTATCCAGGGCCCTATTTCTCTAATTTTTGAGAAGCAATCTTGAGACTTTGCTGCTGCGGTTCATCCCTTTTTCCCTTGGACTTTACTGCTCTGTAAATGCTAAATATGGTTTGCTTGTGTAACTTTTAGCAACGTTCATGCCACCTCTGGAAACTGCAGTCTCGTATAATAGGCATGTTGCAGTTTTCCTGGTGGGATTTTCTAGCCTAAGATAACACCATATTGCCAGCATAATGCTAATACTAGCTGGGTCCAACAACTCTTGTGCTGCTGATTCTCCTTTCAAAGACTTAAAACACGGCAGTATTGCACAACTTTTTGGGCTAACTTGTGGAGCAACAATAAGGAATAGGTTCTCTTCATAAAGATAACATGGTATCGAAGGATGAATAGAAATAATTTCTTGCAGTTCTCAATATCCTTATTTTCAGTAGAATCAGGAATAAGCATTCCTGGAAGATTATTCTTTTCAGCTTTTTTTTTTTTTTTTTCAAATATTTGATGTGATAATTCAAAATACTTTTTTGTGGAAAATGTGTAAATTTTTGACACAGTCATAGATATATTGATCATATTATCATGGTATCTTTGATGCACTGATGCCTATGGTATGTTTGCTACTAAAGAAAACTTAACATTATATGTTAAACTCAAGATGAGTTAACAGTTTTCTTTTGCAGCATCTCCCCATATGGTTTTTGTCCTTTTTCACTATAGTGCAAACTGAAATGGGAAATGGGGATGCTGTCCATGAGTAGAAAATGCATTAATTCATTCATGCACTTGTAAGAAACACGCATTGTAGCATATCACCTCCTATTTCTCCCTCACCCTCATACTCCTTCCCTCCCACTCTTGAGTCAGTCTCTCTGTTGTGGATGCTGTGATGAGAGGGACACTGCAGCCACAGTTCACTTGGAAAAACAGGAGAGAGGAGTCCACACCTCTTCCCAGATCACAATAATTTGAACTCTAGCTTTTAAAGAGATTTACAGATTTTTTTAATCCATCCACTTCAGAGTAGCAAAGCTGCAGGTTACTGTCCTCTTGATCATGTGGCTCCTGGACTGGATTTTTTCTATCAATACAGTTGTGGTAAAACTTGCCAGTGGTCTGACATGCAAGTGAGTAGCACAGCTTTTATGTTTGTATTTGAGATGGAAACAGAAAAAGTCAGACTTGGCTTTTTTGGACCTCAGTTAGCAATGTTTTGTTGGATTCCAATTTGCATATAGTTTCCTGTCTTCTTGGTAAACTGATGTATTTTTCTTAGTGTGTATGCAAGCAGTAAGTGATGTCCCTGTTGTAAATATGAGCCCACCTTTTGAAAAACAATGTTTAGATTTATTCATGACATGCACTTCTTTCTTTATGATTTTTACTTATTTATTTTGGAATGCTTGAGACATTAAACCACTTGTTTCTGTAAGTTTCTTGGCTTAAAGTGTAATTTTAGCACTGCATTAGGCTCAAGAGACTGAGCAGGAATGGCCTGTGTGCAGTATTTACCAGTGCTTTGGCTCTCTGTTGTATTTTACTTTTATCTCTCTTGCAGCCATAGCTGCGGTTCATTATATAACTCATCGAGTCTTTACTCTGCAGCCCACTACAGCTTTTTTCTCCCTCCATCCCTCTCCTGCTATTTGTCCTCATACTGCAGGTTAACCACTATCCTTTCTCCTCATTCTGTCAGGGACCAAAAGGTACATACATTTATGTATCTGTGTAAAGGGGAGTTGGTTCCATCTTCAGTCCATGAAAAGTGGACTAGATAAGGTTTTTGCTTTTTTCACAGTAATATTTTATATTGTCGTGAGAAAAAACAACTGGCAATGGTTGTAACTGATGCAGTAGAATACAAAGCCGTAGTGTCCTCCCTCTCCCTCTTTTACTGTCTTTTTTTGTGTCATTTGGTTTGCGGTGAAGTGCACCTTCTGCTTAAAATTGTACTTATAACATGAAAAAAACTGTTAATCAGCCTTTAATGACGTCAGGGCCCTTTTACATTGAAATTTTCATTTGAATATTCAAATTTAAAAATGGCTATTATTAAAAATAAAACTTAATTTAAAGGGAATTTAATCAACTTGCAAAACATTGTCTCAAGCATGGTGCTTCATCGCCTTCAGTAGGATTGGTGCTTAAATTTAAAAACACTGCACGACATTCATTTACACACTGTGTGCATTGCAGCCTCAGTACATTGACCTAGTACTGCTGCTTCATTCTGCTGATCAGGCACTTTGAATTGATTTTGTTTGGAGGGAGGAAGCTGGCACAGCAATCCTTTATGCACATCTTGGTCCCCAAGAGCCCTGTCTTCTTCTGTGCCCCTGTTTGTTTAATTCAGAGATCTCGTAGGGCTGGATGTGTCTAAACAATACAGCTAGAAGAAAGCAGGAGATGTTGACACGCGCTGTCATGTCAGATGTACTCTGGAGCGATGGAGATGTTAAGTGGTTGTGGTCCTGCATTAAACTCTGGCGCTTGAAAGCAAAATCACAATTCCCTGTCCCGTTGGGAAATGTGTCATGGCAGTTTAACATTTCAACTGACTTTTAGGTGCAGGAGAGTTTCATTATCAACTAAAGAAACGGCGCAAAACAAAAAAAAACACACCCAGATGTTAAAATACATAGGTAATGTTCAATTTTGATGGTGGGATACCTTGAACTGTGTTTTTGGATGATAGCCACAGAAGGCGTTTATCAGATTTGGCTGATTATCAGTCATCAATCACAGGGTTTAGTTTAAGCCTGTTACTTAATGTGAAAGGTATTTAATTAGAGCCAGATGAACTTGGTAATTCTGTTTATGAGGCCTCTGAAATTAAAGTACCGGTACCAACAATATCTTCCCTTTGTTCAGCAGGTGAGTCTTTCATCACTAGTTCTGCTGTGGCCTGGTTCAGGTTCAACGTATTTGTAGAAAGATATTTAGACTTTTCGTGTTTATGAGTTGGTATCCATTTGTCCAAGTGTTTATACACTTGAAAATAAAGCTTTTATTGAGCATACAAGAATGTGAACAGTTCTTTTCAGCCTAAGGAACCATAACTTTCTTCACTGTCTTCAAATTAAATGTTTTCCTCGTACATAATGATGACCCTGAATCTTTAATAAAACACTTGAAGAAATATCACACGAACGAGCATGCAGAGTTCCTGCAGAGCTCGTTGGCAAACAAACAACAGCATTCCGGCGGCTTCCTCAAACAACCAACGTTGTTCCAAACATTTGAAAAGCGTGAACAACTCCAACGAGACAGCAAGAAAAGCAGTTACAGAAAAGATTGCGCAGTTTATTGTGCTTGGTGACCAGCCCCTGTCAGTAGTGAGTAATGTGGGATTTCAACGCTTAATTCAACACCTCGAGCCTCGCTACATTATGCCTACCGGTAGTTCTGTTTTCACCACACACCGGACAGGTTGCCACTGGCAGTAGAATTTATCTGACTTTGGAAGTCATGACTTTTATTTATGGTAAATATGTCAAACAAAGCCTACTTTTAGTACATTTGTTTTTAAACTTGCTTGATTTTTTTTATTTTGGCTTTCATGTTGGGATGTTATTTATTTGATTTAATGCTACTGCCTATTTTATGTAAAAAAAAATGAATATCTAATAAATGGGTCAAGTTTTGTCATAATAACCTACTGTTGTGGACTATTCATCTCAGGAAGTATGTTATTCTCATTCTGAGCAATGTCACTTTATCAAGCCTTTTCTATTATTCCACACTACAAAATAAGTACTAAAAAAAGTGAATCTATTGGTCAGATCAGAGAGATGGAAATATGCGCTGGTATCGGATCGGTACTAGGGCTGTGGTATCGGATCGCACGTGAAAAAGTTGGATCAAAGCATCCCTACTTTAGGCATGCTTTTCAAAGAAAAAAGTCTTTTACAAAATTACAAGGTAGAAATATTTTTTGAACATGAACAACTGAATATTTTTTAATTTCCCAGCATTTTTTAAATATTCCAGCAGACATTATACCAACAAGGCACAATAACTTAAAATAAATAAATTAGCAAAATAATGTTTTTGGCCATCTTTGAGCTTACATTAGGCCTATAATGGCACTTTTGCACTAGTACCTACTCAGCTCGCTTCTACCCGCCACGGCCCCGTCTTGCGCTTTTGCACTAGGGGCTGAGGCGGGTAGAGCTGCTCCAAGCAGATACTTTTTCTGTAACCATTCTGGCGAGGTTCTATCCGGGCTGAGCCGGGACTGTTTCTGACCTCACCACCCTCCGCGCCACTGATTGGTCGGGGGCGGAGCCGTCAGACATTTGAATCAGGAAGCGGGAGTCAGCGCGAGAGCGACTCACAGCTCGCAGCGATTTTATTATACAGCGCAAAACGTCTGTTTGGTGATCCAACTCTGAGGTGCAGATGTTCATAAACCTGGTGGCTGACGAGAGAATTAAAAAAGGGATGTAGACGGGCTGTTTTACTCTTCAGCTCGTCCAACTCTCCAACACTCCAGCTGATTTCTCATCAGCGCCGACACAAACAAAGCGGTTGTGCAATCGAGTACATCACAGCAGCTTCACCCCAACCAGCACGGTGGCTTAGTGGTTAGCACTGTTGCCTCACAGCAAGAAGGTTGCTGGTTCGACTCCCAGGCCCAGCAGGACCTTTCTGTGTGGAGTTTGCATGTTCTCCCCGTGCTTGCGTGGGTTTCCTCCGGGTACTCCGGTTTCCTCCCACAGTCCAAAAAACATGCATGCTAGGTAAATTGATCATTCTAAATTGCCCGTAGGTGTGAGTGTGAGGTGTGTCTGGTTGTTTGTGGGGACTGCGGGTGGAAACTAGCATATCTGCTAAACCTGGTGTATTTACACTGCTTAATGTAGTGTTCATTAATATGCATTGTCCCGTCTAAATAAACTTTGAACTTGGAAAAACAAACGGGGACAAAACGGGTGGAGCCGCGACGAGCCGCACTGCGCCGAGCTGAGGAGGTACTAGTGCAAAAGCGCCATTACTGACATGCTGACCTTTTTGCTGCATTTAACACCGCTTTAACACCGCCCCTCACTCCACGCTGCTCGCTGTTTGATGGCGTCATCTAAACATGCTGTTATTAACGGTTCGTTTTTTTTCCCCCACTTATTCCACCGAACATCGAAGTGTTTTTTTGCTATTTTTGGGCCGAACAATTTCGGTTACCATTACCGGTTAACATTCGGTGCATCACTAATGATTAACCATATCTTCCATGAACTGTGATCTAGGCTGTCCATCCACCATCATTTCAAATGTTGCCTTTCACTACCAATGATACTCAAAACGAGTGCTGCTGAAGTTAAAACGAGCACTGACAGAGCAAACAAGCTTAGCTGGGACCCGCACCCATTTGTTAGCACAGCTGTCCTGGCAAACCTCAGTCCCACCTTGAATCGGCTGGCTGGTCAGGCAGAGTCTGCTTTCAATAAGGGGCAAGCTTCAACCTGGAAGTAGATTAGAGTAATTAGAGTTGCAACGACGCGTCAACGTAATCGATTACATCAATGACGTAAATACGTCGACTTGCATAGAGTGCATCGATGTGCCTTATGTACACAATATGTTATTTGAATCTTAAAAGATGACACTTGGTTTTAATCCATAATGAGCTTGTTCTCAAACTTTAATGTACGAACGAATACCATCCAGCAAACCTCACCTGTAGCTACTCTTGTTCATCTCTGGTCTCCCAACATACACCGTAGTCATGTAACTAGGTAGTTTCTTCTGCTGGTCACATTAGGTATCAGAGTTGATCCATTGCCTATCAACACACACAGCACCCTGACAATGGCTAGTACAAGTAACAAACATTAAGAGAATGAAACTTCTACCTCTCAAAACCGGATTCAAGCATCAGGTTTGGGACTTTTTCAAGGGGAAACCCAACAAAATGGTGCTCTGTAAAATCGTAATAGCGCATTACAGCAGCACAACCGCCATGCGTTAGCATCTCAAAGAAAACATTCTGTGGTTCTCAAACCTTAAAGTGATGCTATAACAATATAAGCATTTATCTCATTATTAAGTGACAGTAAATGCATTAGCCGCATTAAGTATAGTTTATTTTATAGTTTTCATGTGTAAGTCGTGGCTTGATCATTTTTTGGTGTGTAGAATAAAACAATGACGGTAACGGCTTACCTGCTTTAAAGTGTTCCAGCCTATTTGGGTCTTTTTTGAGCAATTACGACGAAACAACATTGAATTCTATTAATGTCAAGTTTGTGTTGTCTGTCAATATAACAGTTGGCAAATATACATCCCTCTTTGTGCTATCACCTGGTAAAAGATAATTTAAGAATAAAAAAGTAACATATTCAACATGAATTGTGCAGTGATTAACGCCTGTGATGGAAAACCGTTAAGTTCTGCCCAAAGTTGTAAGTCTTATGTTTAGAAGTATGGACTTTTACACAAAGTCAAACTGCTGCACCTTAAAATGTTAAAATGTTAAAATGTTTATACTGTAGATAGTAATACCACATTTGTTTATTGTTTATTTGTTTATTGTTTATTTTTTTACTACCAAAGAGCGAAATAACCGAATCAAATTCCTTGTTGGACAATGTTCGAACCTGGCCAATAAAGCTGATTCTGATTCTGATTCTGATGTCTTAAGCAGTGTTTGCACTTTTTGGGGTTTGAATAAGTTATTAGATTTATGGAGATTGTTCTGAATAAGCCAGATGATACAACACCTATGCTTTGGTTTATGTATGAAATCTATTTTATTTTTTGAAGTAAAAAGTTGTGAGTGGTAAAATGTATTATTTGTTGGCATTTAACAGAAAGATGTATCAAAAATGGGGGGGAAATTAATCTAAAAAAATTAAGATTAATATTAAGATTAAAAAAAATAATCGATCGATTAATCGAAAAGGAAATAATCATTAGTGGCAGCCCTAATGTTAATTGCGCTTCAAAGTTGGATACATTAACAAGGACGTCAATAGTGATTGACTTGCTTTTAGGGACAGCCCTAGTGGTCATTCAAGGATCTGAATGTTTGGCTAATTATGACTAGAAAACCAATGCAACCGCTTGGGTAAAACACAGGTGTAATAATAACAAATGGTTCTGATACATTGAGGCATCATGGCAAACCTTAACAAAGAGATTGTGAGGAAGTAATGCTTTTTCTTTTTTTTCTCTCTCTTCTTCTCGCCAATATTGCATTGCCTTTGACTGGCTGGCTGCTGTTAAAGCTGTTAAACATTGAGCTTGAATGCACCCAGAGAAAAAGCTAGTGGAAGTGTTGTTTTTGGGAAACTTCCTAGTCACCATAGTGATATGGTTGAGATGTAACAGTCTTTGGCTGTAAGTATGCCCTCATACAGCATGGGTACTGTTTAAGACATTTTTGTCATTGCTACACGTGGCATCCACTCTGTTTCAGTGAGTTAAACCCTCAGATTGGAAATTGTTGATCCACTACAGACCCTGTTCTAGTTTAAATTCAGCTGGTGTGGTCTAATAAAAACAGAAAAAAACAAAAGTGCGACGATGACACAGATGATTCCCTGAGTATCAGCTGTTGTGCAGCTGGAGTCCGCATTTGTAAGAGCAGTCTGCATTGGTGTGAAAATTTCCAGTTTATTCCCATGTATTGCCATATATATCCCCTAATTGCAATGTAAAGTTTCCAAACTGGACAATTGCTGGTATTTTAAGCTCTGACCCTGCAACAAAGATCGTGTATAGTATGGATTGTCATATGATAATGCATTTAGGATTGTGTAACGTGGATGGCTCTGACACTGGTTTGAAATATCAATGTGGATTGGTTTTGTTTTTAAAACGGCTTTTCAAAAATATAATTGCACAAGTGTGGTCATAGTAAGAGATGTGCAGAAATAAAACAGATACTCAACCTCAAAGGTAATATTAATGCCACCACTGCCATAACAGCTGCTTTTCAGGTTGAAACATCAACCCTAAAAGCAGCTGTTATGGCAGTGGTGGCATTAACATTCGGGTCAGGTTGAAGTAGAGATCCAGTGTAAAACCGAGAACACTGAACCTCAGCCCTTTTAGTTGTTTGTCTTCATTACAGTGTCAAACCCTGTACAATCCACTGACTTGGCTAACTAAATCTCTCAAAAACATTTTAGAGGTAATACACCCCTACATACTACTATGTACAAGATTTTATACAAAACCAGTATGCACCAGTAGAATAGTATATGTTTTTGAAAACAGCACATTTATTATTTCTTCTGCTGCTTCTTCTATAGATTTTTCCAGCACATAAAGGTTAAAAAAATTGTGCAAACATTTGTTACAGTGTGCTCGGAAAATGTACAGTTAATGGCTATAATCGCTTGGTTTCATGGAAGCTGCAAAGGCAATGATGTTTACATGCTTCAGTCAACTGGAGTGACCACATAGGAATGGAGAAATTCCTGCTCCTCCTTGTTGTTGTGTCTATTTATAAGTAGTTGTGTCAATTTTGATTTTAGATGTTATCAATAATAAAGACGAGCACATACCACTGGCCGGTACTTTGGTGAGTGGCTGCTGTTTTTAAAGTGCTTTATAAATAAAGTTTGAAATAGGCATAAACATACAAATTCCATTTCATTGATAATTTTACAGCAAGAGCATTTATTATAGAATAACAATGATATATTTCAGAATAATTTACTGTTGATGTCCAAAAGGAAAAAACTCTATCTAATTATTGCTGGAATGGCAGTCGCACAAGACGGATGATGATGGACAGTCAGAGGGGAAAGAGGAATGGTGTTGTTTTGATCTGATGAGGAGGTGGACTGGGGGGGGCTGATGTTGTACCTCACCTGCAATGCAGTGCTGCGCTCTGTCAGCCAATCATCTCGCAGCTGTTGATGAGGGAGGCTGGGCCAGAGGCTGACGACAGCCAAGGAGAGTTCTCGGTCACAGAGAGAGACTGTGAATCTGTGAGGGGAGGAAAAAGTGAGCAGGAATCGGTGCGTGTGCAGTGGTGCCCTGCAATCCAGTTCTCAGTCTGCTGCAGAGCCTCAACTATACGCTTCTCGACGCTTGTCTTTTTCCAGCGTTCTCTATTCAAGCCTATTCAAGGCAACCCCCCCTCCACATTTTCTCATCTTCTTAGCCAGTCCCTGCTTTTCAGTCATCAGCACAGATCACTTTCTGTTTCTCCATTCTACTTTTAACTCTCTGTCCAGTGGTGTGCTCTGAACCTCCAACCCCTTTTTATTTATTTTCTTCCTGTCTGATGGAGTAACGGGTTCTTTCAGCATCTGCACTCTGGTTCTCCGCCTTGCATCCCCTCTCATGGGCATCCGTGCATCTTGCAGGTAGGATGCATGTGTTTGTAGGGGGAAAGTTTTACACCCATGGACAGTCGCAGGTAATCTTGACATGGGTCCAAGTTTTTCTGGTTCTGCAGAAGTCCTTGAAGTATCCTTATGTCTGCCTTGACTCTGCTGTAAGTAGTGAGGGAAAAAAGGTAATATCATTTGGGAATGATGTTTTAATGCATTATTTAAGCTGCACAAAGGTTAGAATATCAGGTTCAATTAATTTGAAGGAACATTTGATTACTTTTAGGATGTGTTTTCTTTCCTCACATCTATCTATCGCTTTACAGCACTGTGTTACACATAATGGTGATTAAAATCACCTAATAAAGCTGCAGCGGACTTCAACAGAGGGTACTATAAGACTCTAGAGTAATACTGGAAAAGAAAAATGATAGTGACAGAGACCTAAATTTGAGTGTCGTCAAAGCTACTTAACCTCCACGCCTACAGGGGGACCTTGGAGCTAAAACTGGCAAAGGTTCCCTTGTGTCGCTTCATATATGAAGTGTTTTTTTAAATGCTGCAGGTCAGTATAGTTAAGTCATTAAACCATCAGATCTCTTGTGTAAAAGCATCACTTGAGTATCCATGAGCACAGATATTGACTCCAATACTGATATCGTGGGTGTATTATTACAAGTAGGCCAATCAGACAGGGTCTTGGAGTAAGTATTTGTCTTTGTTTCTCACTGTGAGTATTTATAATGCTGTCATGTATACTCTCCCTTCCAATTCTGAGGCTGAAAGTCTAAATCTTGTTTATCTTGGTAAACAATATTTAAAAAAAAAAAAGCTACCCATTAATTTAAGTTCAGAATTTAAAATGAAACGAACTTATTTTTAATAGATCAACGTTGAATATCCACATATATTTATGACCCATTCCTTTCAGGGTGTTATTTAAGTAGCTTTTTATTTCTTTAATAATTTAAATAGCATTCTGTTATTAAATGTACAAAAAAAATGCATCTAAAGATGTGTCTTGATGGTAAAATTGACCATTCTGCATTCATGAATAGAGTTTGCAGCGTTTATGAAATTATAGTAGATGGTTGTTAATTAATGGGTTTCTGGCTTCAGATCAATTAAAGGGAATGCTCAGAAATATTTTCTGTGTTTTGAGTGCAAATGTTTGGATGTTCAAAGTGACTGCACCTCTTAATTCCAACACAACCATGTAATATTGTTGGTTGCCTTGGCAATCTGAAAATATGTCTTATGAGTTACAAGGTACTGTGAGGACATAGGCCCTGATTTGAGTGTGTTTGTCTCCACAAAGTTTTGAATAATGCTGATATTTATTTTGTTTTGTTTTCCCCCATAACCTAGGAGGTAAATGGGATAAGCTGCAACATTAATTTCTAAAGAATCATGCTCTATGGGGGGGAAGTGCATTTGAGCTGAGATTCCACGCCCTAAAAGTGGCCACTATAAGCAGAGTTGTGAAGACATGGTGTAAATGGGAGTCTGTGTGTGTGTTTCCTGAACTGTTGTTGTTAAAGCACGTAACAGAAATATAAAGATGTCAAGAAATGGGGTCATGTGCAGGTGTTGTCTTGTATCACATTTGCGAATCCACTGTCAACAACCTAAAATGCGTGATCGTCCATTACTAGGTTGTTGCTGTACATAATACATTTACTGACTAGAGGAAAAACAAATTCGTCATTGCTGTATGCATGATGTTTATACTTTGCATTCACTGAAGCGATGCCAAAATGGATCTGCTGGTGATCAGAAGTCTGCAGCATCGATCTTTCGCTGGTGTCACCAGCGTTTCCTACTCAGTGGTAACTCTTTGGTAGGGGTCACAGTACATAAACAGTTGGCCCTGAATAAACTTGACAACTCTCTCACTTATTCTTATTTTGGTGAGATATAATAACTTATCCCATATCTTACCTATGAATTACTTTGGACAAAGTTTTTTTTTTTCCTTTTAACTCTTTCATGTATTTTGCTGCTGCTAGCGTTCCTTCAACTGCACTTCCTTTCTTATCCTGTCCATCTAATTTCTCCTCTTCCTTACCATCCTTGTCTGTGTTTTGTTATCTTCTCTCAGACCAGAGGCTCAGGGTCGTGGTGGCGGTCCTCAGCAGGGTCAGGCAGACTCTCCACTTCCAGAGCAGGATGAGGAGATCCTGGGCTCCGATGACGATGAGCAGGAGGATCCAAATGACTATTGCAGGGGTAAGGTTTGTCGCTCATCTTGCAGCATTGCTGGAGCTCAAATTGTTTTCCTCCATTTTCCTCCACCTTCATTCATGTCTACTTCTTATGGAGCTAGAACAGTCTCATAATTCACAAATGCACTGACCGATTCACAAATGCACACGACGATCCGCAAATGCACAGGACAAGATTCACAAATGCACAGAACAATTCACACGTGCGTATGACAAGATACACAAATTTATTTTTGATGCACACACAAATATAACCTGATTTACAAACGTTTTTTTGTCTGTGAGCTGTGCTGGATTTACGTGTGACTGTTGAGACTCTCCTGATGTGACTCGATCCACAAATACGTTTTTTTTAACACGGAAGGATCTGAAACCAATCAGATATCTCTTTGTTTCAGCCAATCATAAGAGCGCACCCCACGTGGGGGACAATTTACTCGTAAACCAATCAGATTAAAGGGGCGGATACACCTGCTGTTTGAACTGCGCTTGCGTTGTTCGCTTAGAATAGTGATTTAATATTTCGAGTTGGTGGAGTAAAGATAAATAAACAAGACAGCAACACGGGATGGAGAGGAGATCACTGCTCTGCTTTCCTTGTGATCTCGGTAAAGAAAACGGCGCGATCGGAGATGGTTTGTCGGGCCGTTCAACCAGAGCTGTCGGGAGACTGGAGAGCTCCAAGTCCTGCCGATGCAGCAACTGATGATGAGAAACATCGGATGGTTTGACGACGTGTTACATGAGATTGTCCCGCTGATTCAGCTCAGAACCAGACGGACCGCAGCAGAGAGCTGGCCGTCATCTTTCTACCTGACGGGGACGAGCTGCAGCGTCAGGTAGAGCAGCACGCGCATGTCGTCAGGAGTTTAATTTACCAAAATATCTGGAGCAAAGTCGGTATCGGTCGACTGATAACTGAAGAACCTCTGTATCCTGCTCAGATGTTTGATGATCGGTGGACTAAACCCCGAACAGCATCATCACCGCTGCATCTTCCCATGAGCAGGACTCTGTCTGCACCAGGACTGTCCTGATCTACCGCCGCTGTTTTGACACGTTTGTCTCTGTGCATCAGCGATGTGGGTCATAAATGTGAGGATAACAGCTGCTTGTTTCCGACCTCTGCGTCTGGTCACTGTGGTCAGCTGGTATCTGACCGGGACCAGCGCCACTCGCGGCCGGAGCGAGAACTGCAGGTCGCGTTATGAACAGCAAGTATATTCGCCCCCGTCATTTGACGCGTCGACAGGCTCGTTCACCTGAAAGACACCTGTAGTTCAAATACATAAATATATCCAATGTTTCTCATCATCAGTTGCTGCATCGGCAGGACTAAGAGCTCTCCAGTCTCCCGACAGCTCTGGTTGAACGGCCCGACAAACCATCTCCGACCACGCTGTTTTCTTTACCGAGATCACAAGGAAAGCAGAGCAGTGATCTCCTCTCCATCCCGTGTTGCTGTCTTGTTTATTTATCTTTACTCCACCAACTCGAAATATTGAATCACTTTTCTAAGCGAACGACGCAAACGCAGTTCAAACAGCAGGTGTATCCACCCCTTTAATCTGATTGGTTTACGCGTAAATCGTCCCCCACGTGGGGTGCGCTCTTATGATTGGCTGAAACAAAGGATGATATCTGGTTGCAGATCCTTCCGTGTTAAAAAAAACATATTTGTGGATCGAGTCACGTCAGGAGAGTCTCAAAAGTCACACGCAAATCCAGGCAGCTCACAGACAAAAAAACTTTTGTAAATCAGGTTATATTTGTGTGTGCATCAAAAATAAATTTGTGTATCTTGTCCTACGCACGTGTGAATTGTTCTGTGCGTTTGTGGATCGGCGTGTGCATTTCTGAATTATGAGACTGTTCTAGCTCCATAACTTCTGGCTTTCCCAGTGGAAATAAAGAATAGAATTGGAGGATTCTTTTCAGTTGCTGTGACGCCGTCGTGAACCCTTCTCCGTCACTCCGTCACTAGCTTCCGGCTTTTCCGGTCACAGTGAATCAAAGAGATAAGGACAACTATTGTGCAAAAAACCAAAACAAAAAAAATCACACACACACGAAGAAAAGAGCGCTGAAAGTTCACTACTGCTTCACGAACCGGAACTGGAAATGCGTTGCTACCAAGCAAACCGATCACAGCCCTCTCGGCCTGCGTTGGGTCTGCGTCGCCTCGACGCATTACATTTTTTGGGAGGTGCACGTCAGGCTACGGCGTAGGCTACAGAGAGCCTCCCGCGTTGCCGCGTACCCTACGGCGTAGGTTTAACGCAGAACCATAATTCAGCCTTTAGCCTTTGTTCCCTTTTCAAAAATGTACATGTGAATAAACTTGAAGAAGTAGAGTAAGCTAACAGTCAGTTTTTACAGATAGAAGTGTTTATGTTTACCTGAAATCCTGCAACAGTCAGGATCAGCGATTGTTAATTAATATTATTATTATTATTATATTGTATTTGTCTTTGTTCAGGTGGATATCACCATGTCAAGATAGGAGATTTATTCAATGGGCGATACCATGTGATCCGTAAACTCGGCTGGGGGCACTTCTCCACTGTGTGGCTGGCCTGGGACATCCAGTAAGTGTACGCTTCCACTCAAACTGAGACTTTGAGTATTATGTTTCCAATAATGACGCTTTAATATAGTTTATTTCCCTAAATATCAAAAAATCATGCCATATGCATACACAGTAAGTAAATAAAAGTCACTGTGAGCCAAAACTATAGCCATGTTCCTACTTGAAGACAGTATTTATGAATGTGTTCACAGTAATGCTGTCAGTCTGAGCGGATCATACTCTTAAAGTCAAGATATTTGACCCACTCCTATAATGTTTAGTTTTTTTTATTTGTATCTTTTTAAATCAAACTGTTTAAAGCGGAAGTTTGTACAGGATGATACCTCAAACAGAAAAGCAACATATTTAGTAGTAATTGTACAACTAGACTTTGTTACAGTTACTGTTTTAGTAGTTTTTATGCTCATTTTGAAGCCACCATTTACTCTACCAGTCAAAAGTTTGAACACTCTTTCCCATATAAATGAATGGGAAGATGTGTTAAACCTTTGACTGGTGGTTTAAGTTTTCAGTTCATTGACACTGAGGGCATAAATCTTCGATGATAGCATGATATTTAAAGGCACATGCTAACAGAGTGCTCTGCCACCTCTGTGAATGAGTAAGGGCAGCATGCAGCACTGTGTGCATAAAATGCGTTTTATGGTGTTAATTGCAAAGTAAAAATTTCTCACAAGGCAAAGGTTGCACCCACAAAGTGCCCATCAAGTTGTAACGGGTACTGTAATTTTCACATGCCATTTGGGTCTGCTTTTATTATATAAATGTAAGTTTTATTTCAAGTGAAAAGACGGCACTTAATTGTCTGTTTGCTGCTTTTGGTCCCTGACAGACCAGTAAACTTTATTGATCCCACAGTGGGGAAATTTAGATGTATCAGCAGCAGAACAGGGCTGGGAAAACAAAAACTAAAGAAAAACAACACCCAAAGGCCATAAAATACTGTATAAAAAGTAGACTGACATAAAAAATATATGTGCTGTATATCTGTACATATACACGCAATGTGTGCAAACCCCTAGCATAAACACAAACTATTCACAATTTACAATCCGAAAAATCATATTAGATAATACATATTTAAATGTCACTTGTGTGGTTGTAATGTGCTTAATTAGCAATTATGTTCTTGTCATTTTCAGGGAGAAGCGTTTTGTGGCCATGAAAGTAGTAAAAAGTGCTGAACATTACACAGAGACGGCTCTAGATGAAATCAAGCTGCTCAGATCCGTAAGGCACTTAAAGATCGTCACAATGGTTCATTCCCCAGTTGTTCAAGTTCTTACTTTTCCCACATTTTGCATTCCCCCAGGTGAGGAACACAGATCCCAGAGACCCCAGTAGAGAGAGAGTGGTGCAGCTGCTTGACGACTTCAAAATTTCTGGCATGAATGGAACCCGTATCCTCTGGCGCGAAAGAAACGTCTTCAGAAAACTGACATCTTTGTATTTTTTCATCAGGTTGCAAAGAATGAGCAAAGTAATATGTTATTTCATTAAAATACACCAGTTATTGATCTTGGAAAAACAGTTCTCTGTTTGTGCCAGCTGCGGGTGGATTTTCCAATGCTATTATTTTTCGAACAGAGAGCAGTAATATAAGAACTAGTTAATTACTTAGCGTGTTTCCATGGTTTCGTTGGCTCTATATAACATCCAAAACTACACCCCTAAAGCTTTGATGTTAATTTAACTAGATGAGAGGCAATTTGTGAATCTTATCAGTCCTTGACTTGTGCTTCTTCAGATGTGTGTATGGTTTTTGAGGTACTGGGCTACCACTTACTGAAGTGGATTATCAAGTCCAATTATCAAGGCCTACCCCTGCCCTGCGTTAAAAGCATTATACAACAGGTATGAAGATTGTGCCTTTGTTAAATTGGGCAACTTTTAGCTTTAATCCAGAAAACGCTTCATCCTTGAGACCTTTTTCTCCACTACAGGTCCTCCAGGGTTTAGACTACCTCCACACCAAGTGTAAGATCATCCACACAGACATCAAACCAGAGAACATTCTGCTGACGGTCAACGAGCCCTACATCAAGAAGATGGCTGCTGAAGCCACACAGTGGCAGAAGTCCGGCGCTGCTCCTCCCTCCGGATCTGCAGGTCACAACTTCTCTCTCCATTCTCTGTTGAACAAGTTTAGCTAGTTTGACAAGAAGTCTGACAATAAGCTTGTTGTTTAGGAGCTTTATGAATTTAAGATATTTATATCTTATGGAATCACATTTATTTAGTAGTTTACATCAAATATACGATACTCAATTGAAATAATTACAGCCAGCAACTGTCCCTGGTTATTTATTGTTTTGTTGGAACCTATGTTAAGATTGTTTGGTTCAGATTATTAATATTAGTAATAAAAAGAAGAAGAATGGTTCTTCTACCCCTGTGTCGTAATCCTCCGTACTGTAGGTGATGCAAATTTTTAGAAACTTGAAGGGTGTTGTATTTAAATGTGTTTCTAATAATAGATGAGACCTTAGCCAAGGGTCACTATGGGCTCCCACTGGATTGGTCCCCAGCTTGAATTTACTGTGTATAACGCCTGCTGAGCCCAGCGCCGCTGCTGAGATGGTTAATTAGGACAGAATGACCTCAGCCAGCGAAACAGAGTAGGAATTGGGGAGCATATGGATGAGTTGCACCTCTAGCAATAATATAATATTCTCATATGTGCCATTTTCTTACAGTGAGTACAGCCCCAGCACCCAAACCAGTAAGTTTTATTTTTTCTCCTACCGCAGATTATGATTTAATTTGTATTTATTTTTTTACCTTGTCTGCACAGATATTAATGGTTGATACCATGCTGGTAAAAACCTAAGGCATATATATGTGCATTGTTACTATATTTAATATATATACATATATATATGCATACATACGCATACGCATACATATATATATATATATATATATATATATACACACACACACACACACACACACACACACACACACACACACACACACACACACACACACACACACACATACAAACAAACAAACCCAGTGGTTTTTTTTGGGGGGGGGGGTTGACATCCGCTGCTAAACCAGGAAGCAAGAACACATGGAGGCACACGTCGAACACTGGAAATCTGCAACAAAAACCACAAACGAAACGCGAAACCGACATTTTCTTGTTATGTGAACACAGATGCACACAAACCTTTTTTTCTCTTGTCATCACTCCCAAGCTGGTCAAAATGTCAAAGAACAAAAAGAAGAAGATGAAGAAGAAGCAAAAGAAGCAGGCAGAAATGTTGGAGAAGAGGATCCAGGAGATGGAGGGGGGAGCAATGCCTGATGGTGGAGAGGAAGAGGATGACGAGGAGACAACAGAGACCACGGAAGATACAGCTTCCTCAGCCAGCCTCTCCATGTCGGCCACTCTTCAAGATATCACCAACCACACGAGCGCAGGTGAATAAGTGGCCACATCCTGCTTCTGAATCTGGATACTGAATGGCTCATAAGCTCACCGGTATTTGTCAGCTTTAGCTCCTACTTCGACTGAAGGTGTTGAGGGCTGCAAGAGTGGGTGCAGCTCATCTAATCTTTTTTTCTTTACACTAACATATTTATTGTTGGGATTGTCCCTTGTGAAGGCTGTGCAAGTGCAACAATTTGAGGACAAAGAAAGACAAGATTGAGTACATTTGAGATGTCTGGAAGAGCAGTGGTGCTTAACTCTTCATCTTTTAGTTGTGGTCAGATGTTACCTCAAAGCCATGCTGATTACCAGAAATGATTGTGTAGCACGGTTTAAATGAGACTGTGTAGTGCTATCATAGATTGCAGTACGTAACCTTCGGTGCACCCAGTGAACTCACCTACTCTGGCTGTGAGAGCAGATGTAACTGCTTTGTTTAGGGTGGTCTACCTGTGTTTTAAAGACAACAAACAAATAAAAAAAACCTTGTCTCTAAAAGCTTATTTTTGTGGACAGATGATCTGTGCCCGAGTGTATTATGATTTCAACGAAATTGCAAAATACCAATAATAATAATAATACTACCCACAAAACAACTTGTCTTTGCATAAATACTGTCACATTGGTGATACACAGGGCAAAATATACATATAACCTTATAAACCTCGACTTTTGTGCCAAGTCTTAACAAGCAATGATCTTTCATTGGAATTAAATGAAACTGAATCTTTTTGCCACAGACTCGACTCCCGACGAGCAGCCCCAGCAGACGCCTCCGCTTGGTGAACAGAGACGGGATGCAGGCAAGGAGGGGACCAGAATGGAAGTCAACTGCAACGGCCTAGCTTCCTCGCCAAAGAGCAAGGCCAGTCCAGAGGCACATGAGACCAAACAGCTTACAGAGGAACAGGAAGACCAGCAGAATGCAAACCAATCAGAAAACACAGAGACCCAAGATGCATTATGTAACCAGGAGGAGCATCCTGCCTGTGATGCCCCACTCGGAGAGCCTGACCCTGCCCTGCAGCAACTCCCTGCATCTCTCAACCCAGACATCACCGTAGAGCGAAAGGAGGGGGAGAACGATGAAAACAAGGCGGAGGGCATTGATGCTCCAGAGGAAACAAAAATAGCGATTGAAGAGGTCGACCAGAACAGTAAGTTCTGGTAGAAATCTGTTTTTAGGGCACTTAACCCACACTTCCACAGTCTGCTACAAAATATTATATATAATTTTAAATATTAATATTATTATTTTTGTGTTTTTCATTATCAAATGTTGAGAGGCTGCCCAAATAACCTTTTTTGCCACAATGTCCCACTTTTTGGCACCTTTCTGCTGGTGTATACAGCAATGGCAGCGCATAGCAAATCTCCTTAGACAGCCCAGGAGATGTGAGAGACGCTGTCTCAGAGCTACGATGTCACACTGTAGCTGATGCGGTTATAAATGTCCACTCCACACATCTGCCACTTGAATCACAATCCAGGCCGAGGCTTACCGTTCTAGACCAGTGCTGCTCAGTGGAAATTTGATTTGAATTTATAAAAAATGAAATATTTATTGATAACTATTGAACTATCATATTGATCGTGATAAGTCAAGCATACGCCTTGTAGGAACATGAATAGTGATTAAATCATAGAAAATTATTTGACATTGAATACATATATTACAGTACAGAATACAGTATATTTAAAATCTGATTTTGCATAATCCATATGAGAAAGATGTCCTAACCGTTTAAAATCAGATTGTGCTGTAGTTCCTGTAATGAAGTGTACATTACATCACATACACTGAACTTCAAAAACAGCTGAGGCGCTGAACTGTGTGGGCAGCATGGTTTCAGTTTAGCTGAAGCTGAGTGGGCCGTGTCAGAGCTAAGGTTGTGTTAGTCAGACTGGGGCCTATAGATGCTGTTCTTTGCTCACTAACTCCCTTCACCTTGTGTTTGATACTCATCCTGCATTGCATCTTTAAATACACTTTTGACTGCAAACTGTATAGACGCTGTATGGGCAGCCTCCCATTTAAAGTCATCCATCAACAACATGCCAAACTATTAGTTGGTTAGTTTATGTGATCACATAGTTGAATTTTGCTTTGTGTCAGTCCCTCATCAGCTCATGTCTGCTTCCCTCCTCTTGTCTCTGCCAGGCACAGCAGGAAGCATGCTGATAAACCCCCTTGAGCCTCTAAATGCTGACAAGCTGCAGGTTAAGATCGCTGACCTCGGCAATGCCTGCTGGGTGGTGAGTAAAAATACACACCAGTCAGACACAGCATTCAACTAATTACATTTTGTTTGTCTTGTGACACCACTGCACCTCTAAGCTGTAGAATCATGGACTCTACAGGCCCTCTGTCTTGCATGAGACTGGGAAGTTGGTAGCACATCCTTTGGGTTGCAGGATGGGGCTCCATAAAGCACTCCTTAAACACACTGCCCAGATCATGTCTTGCACTTTTTAGTTGTGTTCCTTGGGTTTCAAGGCTCTTTTTGGTCATTAATAATGAGGTGTACTGGTTTTAGTCTTGTGGGTTATTGCTTATATGTCCTGGCTCTTTTATTATTCTTAGTGATGCACCGAAATGAAAATTTGTGGCCGAAACCGAAACCGAAAATAATAATAAACACTTGGCCGAATACCGAACAATACCGAACATGGTTCAGCTGTTTTTCATTTATTTTGCCAATTTTTTCACCATTGCATGAATCAAATACATTTGATTTAGGCATGCTTTTCAAAGAAAAAAATCTTTTACAAAATGACAAGGTAAAAAATATTTATTGAACATAAAAAAATGAAATTTTTTTAATTTCCCAGCATTATGTTGTTTTGGTTCCACCTCCTGGTGAATGTTAGGTAAAATTCTTATGGGGTTAGTTTTTGGTTGGCCAACGATTTATGTAGTGCGCAACGTTACGGGACGGAGCGGCCAGTCTATTTCCTTATTTTACAACGCTGTTATTAATTGTTCGTTTTTTTTCCCACTTATTCCACCGAACACCGGAAGTGTTTTTTTGCCATTTTCGGCCGAACAATTTCGGTTACTGAACAATCGGTGCATCACTAATTATTCTTAAACACGTAAAAATGTTGCCCTTTAATATTTAGTTTGAAGTCAGTTTAGACTGCTGCATCATTCACAATTTCTCCCTTCTTTTTTGCAGCATAAACATTTCACAGATGACATCCAGACACGGCAGTACCGTTCACTTGAGGTGTTGATTGGATCTGGCTACAGCACTCCAGCAGACATCTGGAGCACAGCCTGCATGGTAAAACAGACATGTTTATGTACACACACACACACACACACACACACACACACACACACACACACACACACACACACACACACAGCCCCAAGACAACAGAGGGATGCGCTGTCATGCAAATGATGAGAGACGGTCAGACTGTCATTGCACCAGCAAGCTCAACAAAAGCCTGAACTCCATTTCTGTGAGGATGGGTATGACATAGGGAGGTACAATTTTGGAATTGTAATTCCCCCCCCAGTATTCTGATTCAATATCCACCCGTCGCCCCCGCACCACCTTTTAAAGAAAAAACAAAGAAAAAAACCCTAAAGGGTGATCTTAATACTAACACAATGTTTTATACATTTAGTATAAAATGTTCATCCCAAAGACTAGGCATCTTTGTTTCAAGTCTTGCATCCTTTAATTTAGTTATTAAATACAATATACAGACTATTAATAGTATAACTAATGCCTTTTTCTTTTTTTATTAGACATTTTTAACCAGATAACTTCAACACCACCAACCAACAAATCTACCTCAAAGACATAAAGTATAAATATAAAAGTACCAGCAAAACAATTAAGGTTATTCATATTTGAAAGAGTTAATTGATTAATCTTAATAAAAATTCTAGTTTTGCAAAATATTTAATATTGGGACCAATTAAAATACAGTTAAATTGAACTATTTAAGATGTTCACAAATCAAATAATAAAAGAAATTGAATGTGCCCCAGAGTTAATTTAATCCTAGTTTGAGCAGTGAATGGAGACTGACGAGTTACGATCTCCCTTACTCACGTGAAGGTACATTTTAAAAAAGGGGGATAAATCAGCATCACACTGAAGAGTATTGTGGTTTTAATCAGAGCTCGGATCCTAAGATTAAGTTCTTAGTAATCAACATCCCACTACGAGATAAAGTAACCATCAAGGAGGTTCATTGGCTTAATTGTTGAAAATGTTTTAATTGCATATTTAAAATATTTCTCTTTTTTTTTTTTTTAAGTGCTGGAACACGTTTGTAATTGTATTTGTGAATTAGCAACGTTAGCACGGCCTGCTCTAAACACATGACACTGCTCAGCATCTCTTTAAAAAAAAAAATAATAATAATCTGTCATTGGATGTGCCGTTACTCTTGGAGACTAAAGTTTCAGCTGATCTAGCTTGGTTAATTAGCGCAACATATTTAAAGCTCAGCATGCGAAATTGAAGCAGTCCTCTGCTCACTCTCGCATCACGTGATAACTTGGTAATTGCTCATTGCCATTACAAAATTGCGTTTTATGATATTGATATATAATTACTTGTTCAGCGCTTGTATGTCAGTGTTGGTAATGAGCTTTAGTTAACTCTGGTGTTCTCTGTGTGATTGGGCTCATGTCCTGGAAACTTTAGAACTTTTTTTTTTTTTTTTTTCCCCCTCTTTTTTCTTCTTTTTTCCTTTTTTCTTTTTTTTCTTTCTCGAAATTTTGACTTCTCAACATTTCAACTTTTTCTTGAAATTTTGACTATTTCCTCGACATTTCGACTTTCGCCATTTGCCTTCATTCTCAGGCTTATACAAGACTTCATTTTTTGCGGCTCCAGACATATTTGTTTTTTGTGTTTTTGGTCCAATATGGCTCTTTCAACATTTTGGGTTGCCGACCCCTGCCTTAGAGGGATTCCTTTGCAATATAATTAGTTGGCAGTAGTTCACACTTTAAAACAAAAAATTAAAGAAACAACAATATTCCTACAGCACAGCCCTTCATTTTTTAGAGAACTACATTATGGTGAGAAATGTAGCAACTTAAACCATAACCATAACACATTTTAGTCTTGTTCAATACAGAAGAATGTTTGCTGTGAAAATGATGTTCCCTTCAAAGAAAAGATTAAACCAATAGTGTTTTGAATGTAAGACAGACTCATATACCTCAAAATGTGCTAATTACCTAAAGAAATACACACAAAAAACTGGAAATATTTGAACTTTAAGATGCATTCAGGGTCAGTAATAATAACTGGCCACATTTGACAGATGCCTTGTCAATAGTGTCGCAACTTTCTGTCATCTCACAACAGTGACTCCGAAACACTGTTTTTGAGGGAAATGTAGATTCAGATTAGTTGAAGTCACGACTGAATGTCCACATTACCTTGCTTTTTAAATTTGTCATACTAGTCAATGTATCTGTAATTAAATCCACACATGTATTTGTTGTTGACTTGTTGTTTGTCTGTTTCCTCAGGCATTCGAGCTTGCAACTGGAGATTATCTGTTTGAACCCCACTCTGGAGACGACTACTCCAGGGATGAAGGTTAGTGTTGCCAAAACATCAGATGTTTTTTTTTTTTGTTTGTTTTGTTTTTGTGCAGGAAGAAAAAGCAGTGAAATTTAAATTATGCATATACATTTGAAGCCACAAAAAATCTGAGCAGCTCTCATCTTTTCTTACAATTTTTGTCAGATATATTAGTGTAGGTGTTTTAATACTGCAGGTTACTGTGCACTTCATCACATTTGTTTCCCTGCAGACCACATAGCGCTGATCATCGAGCTGCTTGGTAAAGTTCCACGGAAGCTGATCTTGGCGGGCAAATACTCCAAGGAGTTTTTCACCAAGAAAGGTAAACACATCCACCCGCTACCAGCTGCCTGCTGTTGCTGCGTTCAGTTAACACTTTTGAATCATGCACCACTATTTGGTCCGTGAGTTTCTATTTCAGTCTAAACACCTGACAGCTCAAGGGAGCAACCATCTGCTCATTTCAGAGCAGAAACTTCCAAATTAAATGCTGCTGTTTCAGGTTCACAGAAGCAGGAGTGGGGATTTATCCTTTTTAGAAACACTGCAGCGTGCTGCAAGACTGCCACTCTCTTCTGGTCCTTTTGTGAGATTCATCTCTGTAATTAAGTTGTTATACGTGTTTCTTTTAGGTGACCTGCGTCACATCACCAAGCTGAAGCCGTGGGGTCTGTTCGACGTCTTGATGGAAAAGTACGAGTGGTCCAAAGAGGAAGCCAACACGTTCAGCAGCTTCCTTCTGCCCATGCTAGACCTGGTGCCTGAAAGGAGGGCCACTGCGGCCCAATGCCTCTCCCATCCATGGCTCACTTCCTAGAGGCTGCCCATGCTTGATGTCACACCCTCATATTGTGAAAGGATCAATTTAGTTTTAAAGCTCTGAACTTGAACGCGTACGGTAAACATTCATCGTGCCTGCACCAAATTGTCATGTCTCAGCCTTCCTGCATACACCTAAAACGATCGAGAGAGGAAGTGCTGCCAAGTCTTTCTCCTCTTATAGATCTCACCTTTTATAGAAGGAGCGTTAGGTTCTCTTGTATTTATGGCTCATCTTTATGTGGCCTGCATAGAATCAATCAATCAAGTTCATTTGTTTTCCTTACTGCAGATGTCTCAACTGCTCATTATTCACTGTCCGATTTAAAATCAGTTTCTTTTTTTCTTTTACAAAAACAAGAAAGAATACTAACAGAAAGAAAGCTTGGAATAAATGTAAGAAATGTTATCTCAGTTCACAGAGGAGCCAAATTTGTCTGTCTCCCAGACTTTATTTTTCCAGCTTTGATGCATTTGGTTTTAAACAGTGTTCTCAAACTTAATTGCTTCATAGTGCTAATTGGAATGAAGAGCTAATAGTCACCTTTTTAAAAAGCACCGATAAGTTGCATTGATCTTCATAGACAAATAGATATGTTTTGTACATTTGTGCAGAGAATGCACCAGGGTAGAAAGTTTACTTTCCATGTATCGTTCACCAAGGAGATTCATACAGTTGTGCTCTGGGAACCACGCCATTAGTTCAGGTACCGTCTTGCTGAAAATAGTGTTTTCTAGCTTCTGTATTATTTTGCATTCTATCAATTAAGGCGTTTTGGTTCAACACGGTGTGATCACAAATCAGATTCTCTCTTCTGACTGAATAGTTGACGGATAAATTAAAAGAATGCTGTTTCCTTTTTGGAGAGGCTTCATCATTTCCCACATGAACGTTGAGCGTACAAAAATGGTGTAACCAGGAGTCGGCAGTTTCTGAACAAGACGGTGAGCAGGAGCGCAATCTAAAGGGCTTAAGAAATACTACTTCAGTGGTTTTTGAACAAAGTTTCAATCATTATCAGATGATCACCTTTGTTTGAAGTTCACAAGGTTTTCTGCTTCACAGGGACATGCTGGTTTGGGGGAAAAAAAGATTTTACTGAATACAAATAATAACTGAATCCCATGCTTGCTTTTTCTATGAGCTTATGTCCATGTCTTCCTTCTTTGTTTACTTCTTCCTGTACATAATAAGAATAAACATTTTTCAAAATCTGTTTGCTTAGTTTTTTAACATTTAAAACAGAAATCATTCAGAAGCTTTATTGTGCCACTATGTGTTAACATGGCGGCTACAAGTGGTTTGTGCAGAAGTAGTATCTGACTGCGTAACAGTTAAGACAGGAGGGGAAAAAAAAAAAGATTCACACATTTTTTTTAGAGAGATGTTAAATCATTTACAGAATTCCCAAAGTCATATAGGTGTGAGACTCATGAATTGAATGACATCTGAAATTAAATCACGTCTGCTGCTTTGATCATCAGAAGACACAAAAGGTTCAAAAACAATCATTTAAACTTTTGCCGTTAAAGTTGGAAAATGTTTTCAAAATGTTTTTATTTTTGATGAGCCTGCAACAGGAGTATTAAACGTCTAGTTATCAATTATGTAACAAATAGTCACAGGAGCTACAGTATTTAGTATCAGAAATGAAACTAGAAATATAAAGCAAAGCTGGAACAAAACAAATACTAAAGATTACCCAACAAATTAATACTTAGAAAATGTATGTAAAAAATTTTAAAGACAAAATTGGGAGGTTTTTGACCTCTATATAATAAATACTTTTAAAAAATGTTTTCTTTTTTCTGTGTATTATTCCAAATGTCAGGCCTTAAAGGGTTTTTTTTTTTTTTTTTTTTTAATAATACTTTAGTATTTAAGTACAGTTGAAACCAGAAGTTTACATACACTGCAAAAAGACGCAACATTTTTGTCTCACTGTCTGAAGTCAAATCATACTAAACTTCTCCTTTTTCAAGTTGGTCAGGACATTTTGCTTAATGCCAGAATAAAGAGAGAATTTCTTAAAGAATTTTATGTTACTTTCTTTGAGGTCAGAAGTTTACATACATTTCCTTCGTATTTAGTAGCATTACCTTTGAACTGCTGACTAGAGTCTAATGTTTTGGGTTACCTTCCACAAGCTTCTGACACTGACAGAGTTCTGGCCCATTCCTCCTGACAGAACTGGTGTAACTGAGTCAGGTGATGGCCATTCCAAAACATTGACTTTGTTGTCCTCAAGCCCCTTTTTAACTATGCTGGCAGTATGCTTAGGGTCATTGTCATTTGGAAGGCCAATTTGTGCCCGCGTTTTAGCTTCCTGGCTGATGTCTTGAGATGTTGCCTTAATATTTCCATGTAATGTTCTTTCTTCATGATGCGGCCTATTTTATGAAGAGCTCCAGTTGCTGTTGCAGCAAAACAGCCCCACAACATGATACTCCCACCTCTGTGCTTCAGGGTCGGTATGGAGTTCTCAGGTCTACAAGCTTCCTCCTTTTTCCTCCAAATGTAACATTGGTCATTATGGCAAAAAAAAAAGCTCAATTTTAATTTCATCAGACCACAGGACATGTCTCCAGAAGTTAAGGTCTTTGTCTTGGTGTCTTTTTGCAAACTGTAATCTGGCTTTTTTATGTTTCTTAAGGAGTAATTGTTTCTCTCTCGTGAAATGGCCTTTCAGGCCATGTCAGTGCAGGACTCGTTTCACTGTGGATGTATAATTGTTTGAACAGATGAACATGGCACCATCAAGCATTTGGAAATTGCACCATGGATGAACCAGATTTGTTGAGCTCCACAATTCTCTCCCTGATTTTTTGGCTGATTTCTTTCGATTTTCCCATGATTTCAAACGAAGTAAAGTAATGTAACATTTTCTAAGAAATTCTCTATATCATTATTGTGGCATTTAAAACAATTAAATAATTTCGGTAATCCTGACCGACCTGAAACAGGAGAAGTTTAGTCTGATTTAACTTCAGACAGTGAGACAAAAAATGTTATGCATCTTTTCAGCTGTAAATGCTCTTGATTACATAATCATAAATCTGCTCAGAATTCAAATGGTATTCACACACAGGACTATTTCTGCAACAATAGTCTATTAAAAACACCCCAAAAGAATAAATAAATCTGACATAATTTTATGGAAACGATCAACTTTTTTTTTTTCTTCCACAGTTTGTCACTGACTCATGATGTGTCGGAGTATGTTTGAATGCATTCAACCCAGTCGGTTGCATTCCTCATAAATTCTCAGCTATCTTGTCACGTTGTTCATCACGGGTCTATTGCTCATCTATAGGAGGAGAAAAGCATAATTACTCAAAATGGAATCATCAGCTCAGGCAATGAATTTAGTCTGTGGTTTGAGGGGTTTGCATTTACAACTAGACAGTCTTGAGAAAAGAAACTCCCACCCCCCCCCCCTTTTTTTCCTTTTGAATTCTTTTCCCTGGTTCCTATAGTCTTTTACAAATTTTCACCAAAGCTTTCCACATCCTGTCTTCCTTCCCCTTCCCCATGCCTCCTCCCTTACCTTTTTCCTCCACCTGGAAGTCCTCCGGCAGCAGCTTGTCCTGCCGGTTGCCCAGACTGAATGCGAGGAAGGACAGAACCAGGGAATCCATGATGCTGATGATGGCGAGGATGTAGGCCCAGCGCACTGTGCAGTTGCCCAAAGTGTATTTGTCGGTCCGCTGGCCGCACATGCGCTTCACTTCGTCTGAGTCCCAGCCATCAGGATAGATCATGCAGCCAATCACCATACATGTACCTGAGAGGTAAGGTACATTTCATGTGCAAGACATTTAAAAGTGCTTTACTTAAAAACATTAAAAAGCTAAATAAAAAAGAGGGACTGTTTCTGGGACTGTCCCAAACTACAGACATTTGTAAATGCATTAAGGAAGACTTGGAAAACAATTTTAGGTTTTGACATAGAGTTTGACCCTTTCATTTTCTTATTGGAACAAAGGTTTACCAAAGACCAGCACTACATTTTGCATATTTTGTTGATGACTTCAAGGAAAATGATAACCATCAACTGGATGACCCTACTACGATAGCTCAATGCTTAGAAAAAGTTAAACGTCTCCATACGATGGAAAACATGACTGCTGTCCTACAGCTAAAACTACCTTTGTTTATAAAAAGATGAACCCCTGTTATCCTGTATCTCGGTTAAGATGCATTTCATATTTTAAATGAGGGAGAGACTTGTTCTGATTTCCTTTCATTATATTTATTTATTTGATTATCTTCTAGTCTGTTGATAAATTGCTTATGTCTTTGCTTGATTGTTTGCAAATAAGTTCCAAAAAAAGAAAAGAAAAGAAAGAAACAAAAGATATTAGTTAGAAATAATAAAACAGATTACATGCAAAAATTAAAGGGACATTGCATTGTGGGAGATAATGGAAATGCAGCAGGAAATAAAAAGGTTTTCAAGGCAAAGCAAATGTATTTGTACAGCACATTTCATGTGCAAGACAATTAAAAGTGCTTTGCATAAAAAGATTTTTAAAAATGTGTTTAAAAGTAGAAAATGAAGACAGACATAAAACAAATGGCATGCAACAAATAAAGGTTGTAGTGCATTATGATGGATTATTAAAATGCTGCAGTAAATAAAAAGGCCTTCAACCTTGACTTAAAGCAACTGAGAGTTTCAGCAGCCCTGATGCATTCTGGGAGTTTGTGAGGAGCATAAACGCTGAATGCTGAACTCTGAACGCTGCCTTGCTGTGTTTGGTTCTAACTCCTGACGACCTGAGGGTTCTGGCAGGTTCATAATTGACCAGGAAATGCAGTTTGGTTTGTCAGCAAGATTTTAAAATCTATCCAGCGTAAAGATCTAAGAAGTGGAGTTGCATGGGCAGCTCTCTCTGTCTTGAGTAAGACACCATGAGGACAGAAGGTTGGGCCGCAGGGATCTGAACCAACTGCAGCTGTTTGATGAAGAGCCACATATTCATGTGCAGCATAGTTACATCTGATTACGTTGAAGGCAGTCATTAAACAGAACAGCTCCTCCTCCTTTCTCATTCTGTCTAGGTTTACTCATAAAGCTGTGGTTGGGAGGGGTTGTTACTAAAAGAACTGCTGCATGATTATCTTGATTTAACGATTTTTCTGTTAAAATTGTAAAATCAAGTTTGTGTTTTAGAAAAAAATCATGAATTAAAAATGTGTTTTGGAGTAATAAAGCTTGTTTTACAGTTTCAAAAGCATCATCAGCCAAACTACTGTACCTTGTCTATCAGGCGGATGTGGATGATGAGAAATGAACACAATATTTTACCAGTTTATAGCGTGTTTTTTTTTCTGTTACCTATCAAAACGGGAATAAAACAAAAAAATAATAAAATAAAACAATAATAAAAATAGAATAAAACAAATCTTCCATACCTGGCCCCAGTTCCTCCTGCAAGGAGCCTTGAGTACCAACGGTAGAAGAACCTGGATGCAGTAAATATCAATTACAGCTTCCTGTAGCTTTGTCAACCATGGGGGCTGATGTCTTCACGACTGAGTCAGAGGCCTATTTTATAATTTGTGGGGAGGATGACAGAGTGGGGGGGTCTTGGGGTGCAGGAATGGGACTGGGGCCTTGGGTTGTTTTGGCAGCTGTAGTGACCACCTCCTTCATGTGGTCTTTGAAGTCCAGCAGGGACAGAAATGGGGAAAAGACTGCCTGAGACGAGGATGATGTGGATTAGGGTGAATCCTCATTCCTGGCTTGTGGTGCAGGAGGGATCAGAGTAAACTCCAGGATGATACATCATCCAGTTGTGGGCAGATGCTGAGGCAGCCCTATCTCAGGGTTCCTGTGATGTATCTCACCCCCTTGTTTTTGTCTTTCTTTGTCCAATAGAGACAACGGGCACAAATTAATGAGGATGTTGTGTCGGTCTAAATATGTTACCTTCAATCCTTTCCCACAAATGACATTCTGGATTGTTGGGAAGCTCTGTACAATGTAAATTAATGACAGAATGCAATGATTTGTAAATCTCATGAACCCATATTTTATGCCCATTACAACATACGCGACATATCAAATGCTCTTATTGAGACATTTTAACATTGCATGGAAATATTAACTAATATCTAATTTGATGGCAGCAGCAGAGCTCAAAAAAGTTGGAACAGGGCAACAAAAAGCTAAAAAAAAAAAAAAAGCTCAAATCAAAAACAACTGGAGGAGAATTAGGTGAACTGGCAAAAAGTCAATACCATGACTGGGTAGAAGAGGAGCATTTCAAAGAGCCTTTCACGTGTAAAGATGAGTAGACGTTCACAAATCTGTGACAAACGGCATCAACAAATTGTGGAACAATTTCAGAAAAATGTTTGTCAATGTCAAATTGCAAAGATTTTGAAGAACCCACTGTCTACAGTGCATAATATTATCAAAAGATTCGGAGAATCAAGAGGAATCCATATGTGAACATGTCCAGAAACGCTGCCGTCTTCCCTGGGCCAATGCTCATTTAGAATGGTCTGAGGCAAAACGGAAAACTGTTTTGTGGTCAGGTGAATAAAGAATGTGAGATTCTTTTTAAAAAAGCTTGCATCTGAGATGGTGTGGGGTTGCAAATGGCATTGGCAGCTTCCACATCTGGAAATGCACCATCAATGCTGAAAACTACATGGAGGTTTAAGAGTAACATATGGTCCCAACCAGACATATTTCAGGGAAGCCCTTGCCTATTTCAGCAAGACAATGATACACCACATCCTGCATCCATTGCAACAGCACGGCTTCGCTGGATAAGAGTGCGGCTGCTGAACTGGCCTGCCTGTAGTCAAAGGCCTTTCAACAGCACAAAACCTTTGGCATATAATGAAATAAAAAACCTGACAATACAATCCCAGGTATGTAGAGAAGATAGATTTTGCATCAGATAACAATGGGATAATATTACTCTCCTAAATGTACAGCAACTAATATCCTCATGTCCCAGATGTTTATAGACAGTTGTTAAAGGAGGAGGGGATGCTACACCTTGCAACTTCTGAGGTGCTGAAGTTACCGGCTATATTCTCACAACTTCAGAGCATCCTGGGAACATCAGAGCATTTTGACTCAGATAGATGAACTTGCTCATCCATTATTGATTCTCCAAACAGACTCATGCCTGCCTTCCCGCGTCAGCATGATGAAGTGAAACCTAGCTCACACACACGTCTCACATTTCACTTTCTGATCCTCAAACACCCTTTTACTTTCACAGAGTTGTTGGCTCCCCCTTTCTGTCTATTTTGAGAATTTAAAAAAAGAATTATCAAGATTCATTCAGACATTCCCCCCCCCCCCCCCCCCCGAAGGAATCAGTCTTTAAATTAAATGAACTGAAAATTCTTTCATTCAGCTCAAGCGAGTCCTCAGGCTGTTATTATTTTTGGTCCCCATCACCAACAGCCCCTTTGAAATGAAAACGAGGTCCTCACAGAGGTAGCTGCACACGACTGCAGGCACATTGGCTGCAGCAGGTGTGAGGGGGGGGGGGGTCAGATGAGGGAGAAGCCTCCAGGTGACTCATTACTGCTTTCATTAGAGCCGCGTCCTTTCACTTGCAGCTACATCTGTTCAAGAGCTGCTTCATGTTTCATAGAGACTCAAGTTTCACTTCTAACTCTGTCTAATATGTCTGTCAGAGGCAATGACTGCCAGATGTGGTGCTGAAATACACAGTCTAGTATATACCTTTTCAAACCTAAATCAGTAATCCACACCTGATTATCACACATTGATAATACTTTAGCAGAGCAGTTGCACGGGGACTCTTGGACATGACTCCATTGATAATTATTTATGGATACCTTTCCTTTTTGACATGGCTCTGAATATTTGTTAGTTTTATTGATTCTTTTTTAGTTTCATCCAGTTTTTGTCTTTTGAAGTGCACTGAAAAAAATAAATCTAAGGCCATGTAAATATAACATGTTTAAATCTGTGATATTAACAATTAAAAAGGAGGTTTGTTGCTTTACATGAATACATCTAGTTTTGAACTTAATCTGCATTTATTCCAAAAACAAGACATTGTACATTTTTTCCTTAACAAGCAGTATTTATGTAATCCCAGGCAATCTTTTCATTTACACACAAACAACAAGCAACGATCTTGTTGTATTTACTTTTCCTTTAACAATTTTAATCTATTGGGCAGATTGACCAACGTTTAGATGACACATGCTTTATTTGTTTAAGTAGAACAACCACAGTAAAAAATATCTTGCTTGATCTACTTTAAAAAAATTAAGGCAACTTTTTCGCATGAGATTTTTATGTAAATCAAGAAAGACTAGTCTTTGTATAAACTACTCAATTTTTAGTATGTACAAGATTCATTTGCAAGTAAAGTCAACTTCATTTTGGTAAATAAAGTCAACTTAATTTTGGTAAATAAAGTCAACTTAATTTTGATAAAGTAAACTTAACACAATTAAGTTGACTGCACTTGCAAAATGTATTATTTACATACAAAAAATTAAGTAGTTTATACAAACACTAGTCTTTCTTGATCTACATAATAATCTCATGCAAAAAGTTCACTTATTTTTTTTTAAGTAGATCAAGTAGATCACTTTGTATCAGTGTGGTCGGATGGAAGTCTAATTAGAAGACTATTAGTCGATGCTCTACAAATGCTTATTTATGTCAGCTATGAGTCGTAGAAGAAAGCCTTTCTTTACATGAACTAATTAGATTCTTCAAACTTTTCTTATGTGTTTGAATTACTGGAAACTTATAGCAAAGCACCAAACAGTAATGTGAGAAGAACAGAAAGGAAAGTTTATGTCTGTGCAGCTTCTTCACACAAACTTCGGTCCAACTCACTGGAGGCCAGCTGCATCCAGGCGCAGATCTTGTAGACGCTGCCCGCGTTGCAGAAGAAAAAGAGGCTGAAGCAGACGATGCTGGCCACGATCAGCAGCGTGGAGATCCCCACGAAGAACATGGCCGTCTTGAAGGCTCCGGACGGGATGGAGCCGAAGTCCAGCGCGCTGCCCTTGCAGATGAGCTCGGAGGTGAGCGCGTTGCCGATGCAGTAGTGGAAGAGGCCGAAGTATCCGGCCTGCGGGGTGTGCACGCTGTCTCCGATCCAGTAGGGCTGGATGAAAACCACCACGGTGATCACGGAGAAGGTGATGGTGAACACCGTCCACATGACGCCCACGGCCCGGGCATTGCGCACGTAGTTGGTGTGGTAGATTTTGGCAGCTTCTTGAGCAGGGAGCATGGTGAGCTGTCACTTTCCAGGATGGTCGAAAAAAGGTTTCAGGACTAGAAATATATTTTGAATATCTTTTTTTTTTGTCGTGTAACAGAACAACAATTAAATGCACACTTTAAACCCTTCTTCAAAAAGCGCCCCTTTCAAAGACCATATACTTGATTCAAAACCATGGACAGCTCCAGGTGCTGAAAACACACCTTTGTGTGAGATACACTCCTATTCATTTGATCGTCTGTCCTTTGGAGAGGAACAGTCCCTGTTAACGACTGGATGAGCAATTAGAGCAGTCCGTGGCTTTCTCTCTCTTCAAACAGGACGCAGAGAGTCAGAGTTAATGGGTTTTTATCTGACAGAACGTGTTCTTCCACAGGCTCACCACAAGGGTGCGTGCTCTCACCCTTGTTATTCATTTTATACACTAATATGTGTCAGAGCACTTTTAACTTTTTAAAGGCGACCTATTATAGATCTAATACCTATTTTAAACAGGCCTTGAATGTCTAAAAAACAGGCTTTTGATTGAATTAAATAAATTAGAAATTCAGCCTCTGAGCGATGTCTACAGCTTCCCAGTGTCTAACCTCATTATCTGTACAGGATTCTGAGTGGGCGGGGCTATGATAATGAGGCTCTGTGCTGATTGGCTGCCTGAATGACGCGATACACCGCTACGAAAAAATGGCGAAAGCTCCGGCCGGCGGAGTTACACGTGTCATAACTGCATGTGATGCGAGCGAGCGTCAGCGACAAAATCAATTCCATTGCTTTATTTTCTATTGTACTTTCTATTGTACTCTTAACTGGCCGCAACGACGCGGTGCGCCGTTTTGAGCTGAACATTTGTCGGACGCCCTGCTTCTATTTTCTTCCTGCCGCTAACGTTGAAAGCCGGTTGAAACCGCTGTAGGAAATGGTCATGGATGAGGAACGGCTGATCCAGTTAGTTGAAATGAGAAGTTATCTCTATGATTCCCCCTTAGTGAACGTTTTGGTACAACATTTTAATCTAAAAATAGAATCTGCTATCAACATAGTGGCTCCTCTAAAAACTAAAAAGAAACATCACTCCAGAGTAACACCCTGGGTAAATGAGCATACGTGCTCACTCAAGAAAGAGTGTCGCAGAGCAGAACGGGCTTGGAGAAAAAACAAACTCACTGTTAACTTAGAAATTCTCAGGTCATCAACAGCTGCATATAACAAAGCCCGGCGCTCGGCAAGACAGGCACACTTCTCTGCCATTATCAATGAGAACAAGAACAATCCCAGGGTCCTATTCTCCACCATTGAACATATTCTCAACCCACCTCAGTCCTACAAACAGTCACTACCTGCCTCTGTAGCCAAATGCAATGAGTTTGCATCATTCTTTGATAACAAAATTATTAACATCAGAGCTGGCATTGTGAATGGAGCTCACGCTGCCATGAGTGCAAGCAGGCCTACTGATCCCCCAAGGGGAAGCCTTGCATCTTTTTCTGCAGTTGATGAGGAGGAAGTTCGAAACACAATTTCACAGATGACATCATCCTCATGTTCACTCGATACTATTCCAACACACTTTCTCAAAACAGTTTTAGACAGTATTATTGGTGACATCCTCAGAATTGTAAACAGTTCCATTCATTCAGGTGTTTTTCCAGATTCTCTGAAAACAGCTGTGGTTAAACCCCTCCTCAAAAAACACAACCTTGATCCCACTGTGCTTGGCAATTACAGACCCATTTCTAATTTGCCCTTCTTAGGCAAGGTTCTGGAAAAAATAATCTACCATCAACTTGATGTCTTCCTTCAGGAAAATATGGTTCATAACAAACTGCAATCTGGATTTAGGAAGGGACATAGCACCGAAACGGCGCTTCTAAAAGTACTCAATGACCTTAGAGTATCCGCAGATAAGAAGCATGTGTCTGTTCTTCTACTCCTAGACCTAACAGCTGCGTTTGATACTATTGACCACTCAATTCTCATACAACGTCTGAACTACTGGGTAGGTCTATCAGGCACAGCCCTATCCTGGTTCTCCTCATACCTGTCGGGAAGAAGATATTTTGTCAATCTAGCTGACTCTGTCTCAGACACTCACATAATTAGCTCTGGTATTCCACAGGGCTCAATTCTGGGCCCTCTTTTGTTCTCTCTGTATATACTGCCCCTGGGAGAGCTTATTAGTGCTCATGGAGTGAACTTTCATTTTTATGCTGACGATACTCAGCTTTATCTCTCCGTAGCTCCGGATGACCCCTCTGCCCTTGATCCATTGTTGACCTGTCTCTCTACCATTACATGCTGGATGAGTGAAAATTTCCTCAAATTAAATGAGGACAAAACTGAAGTTCTCATAGTTGGCTCCAATGAGCAAAAAGAATTAATTAAAAACAGACTTGGTAACCTAACTGTAGCAAATAACCATACAGTAAGGAACCTGGGGGTTATCATTGACTCTGACCTAAATTTCAATGCGCATATGAATTTCATTACCAAAACCGCATTCTTTCACCTTAGAAATATTGCACGCATTAGATCATATCTGTCTCTGGTTGATGCAAAAACACTGGTCCATGCATTTGTTTTCTCCCGCATTGATTACTGCAATGCACTATTTTGTGGCTTACCAAAAAAAACATCAGACCGGCTTCAAATAGTCCAGAACGCAGCAGCAAGAATTTTAACCAGAACCAAAATGAGAGAACACATTACCCCTGTTTTAGCCTCACTACATTGGCTTCCAGTAGTTTTTAGGATTGATTTTAAAATTCTCTTACTGGTTTATAAAGCCTTAAATGGACTAGCACCTTCCTACCTCCTCGACTGCCTACCTAGATATGTCCCAGGCCGCCATCTCAGGTCCACAACCGCTGGTTTGCTCCAAGTGCCTAAGAGGATGGCAACTAAAAGACATGGCGAGGCAGCTTTCTGCTTCTACGGCCCGACAGCCTGGAATAAACTTCCAGTGCACCTTAGACAGGCATCCTCAGTTGACATATTTAAAGCACAGCTCAAGACCCACCTTTTTACTCTTGCTTTTAGTTGAATTTTAAAGGTTTGTTCTTACCTGTGTGTGACCCCATTTATGCTTACTGCCGTGCCTGTTTTACTCTTTTACTCTTTTTGCTCTTTGCTATTGCTTTTATTGCTGGTTTTATTCTGTTTGCTATATTGTTTTTTTCACTGTCTTAAAGCTGCTTTGTTTTTATTTGCTTGCTTTGCTTATCTTCTCTTGACATGTAAAGCACTTTGAGTTGCATTCTATGACAGGAAAGGTGCTATATAAATAAAGTTTATTATTATTATTATTATTCCTCCTCATTTCACTACATAAACCTCAATAAAGTGGCAGCTGGCTGGAGAGAGATGGACAGAGAGCGTCCGATGTCACGCAGTGCGACGCGATAGTCGGACACTCGCATGCAGTTAGGACACGGTGTTTAGTTGTGGGCGTGGTTTGCATTTTGGTTACGTAACCAAAGGGAGCAGAATCTGAACGGCTCGTAGATCCACATCACACTGGATGGCTCATCCGGGCGGCTGTACAGACACTGCAGAATTTGGTTGCTTTCCTCCTTCTCTGAGTTGGCAGGCTGAGGGGAGACCACTTTATATATGTTAAAGCAAGAAAAAATTTGTTTTTCATAATAGGTCCCCTTTAAGTTGTGTGAAATAAGACCTGGAAACAGGCATTGTGGCATAAAATTGTCAAATTGGTTTAATTCACCGTACAAATTGTTACAGATTACTTTTGTAATACTGTATTTGACCTGGTCTTTGTACGTTTTGACCGTATAGAAACGTAATTCTTGCCATTTTAAGAATGTGATGTGTACCTGCTGGACCCTACTGTCCTTACTTTTTAACAACTTTTGCTTTCTATTATTTTACCTCTTTTCTTATCATTTTATTTCATTTTATATGTCATTTATGTTTTAATTGTGTCTTGCCGCTTTTAATGTTGATGTAAAGCACTTTGAATTACCTTGTGTTGAATTGTGCTATACTAATAAACTTGCCTTGCCTTGTATTATTATTATATAACAAACATCAGAATGGTAGAAAAACTCCTACTCCTACTAAAATACTAATGTTGCACTGTAAAAACGTCTACTCATCTTTACTAATTTTTATGTGAATATGACTAGTTCAAATACAAAGTTAGATCATCAATACATATTGTTTGTTGACTATTTGACCATTACATTAGAGTACTGCTATTCGCTTTCCTAAATATTTTTTTATCACTAGATTAAAAAAAACCCAAAAGGACTGGGGTAAGAAGAAAACAATAATTTCACGTTCATTTTGTTAAAAGAAATGTCTCTGCACAATCTTGATTCATACTTGTGGAAGTGTTGATATAAATTCAATTAGATGAATCCTGAAGGATCAATAAGGGTTGTGGTCAGTGCAGCCCTTTTGGCATGAACCGCTGACAGATTGAAGGAAAGTGTCTGAAAAATGTTTACAGAATAAACAGTAGATGGCGCTACAGAGCTGTAGCATATTTTAACCACCAAATCCCTGCAGCAAAAATAGGTCTACTTCTTAATTCTTCTTTATTTTGGGCCACGTGTATTCTCAAACAAATCCCAAATTGTCTTTTGTTTTTCTTAACATTTCTATAGATGCATTTGTGTACTTCATTTCTGGTTGGTGAAAGAAATTCTGGACTTTTTCTAGTTGCATCACATTTTCTTGAAAAATCTGTAGGTGTGTATCAAAATTAAGTTATCTTTTATTCTGAATGACACATGTGCTATACTATTTCATGAATTATATCATTTTTGACGGATGAACGTTTAAGCGGTAGTCCCATGTCAATGATTAATAATGTCAAGATAATTAGCTGAGTGGTTATTAGGCTAATCATGGCGTGATAAAACCCCTTGGTTATTGACTGACGATGTAAACTACTAATGATTTTTTTACTCGATGCTTTGAATTTATTTAAAAGCCCCCCCACACACACACACAAAGGGTGTCCTAATTAAAATCCAAATTCCTCATCAACTGTGAAAGCATATAAGACAAACACACAAGCCATCATGTCTGACAAATTAATGTGATGTGATGTTTATGAAATGTCATTACACACATGTGAGTTGTAAATTCAATCATTTCCTGTGGTGTATGTCTAAAACAATATCTGCATAAATCCTTTCAGTATTTTTTCCATGTCTGTACCACACTTTTGTCTTCAGAGTCGGCTCAGACATTGCCCAACAGTGACAATGTACACGTATGCATGAATACATTGACTTAAAGACACCTTTTCATTGAACTCTTCTTGAAATATTTAATATTTTGTTAGATTTCAAGCCTAACAATACTCATAAGACTCACTCGTTTAGCATAGTTAATATTTTCTGCAGTTAAGTTTCATGTAATACACTGATATATATTGTGGTTCTGTGTGTGTATGAGTGTGGGCACACTCATGTGGCATTGCTCTTTTAAGCTTTATTAAGTGATACAGCACTGCTATGAGACAGAGGTTGTTTATAATCAAGTTATCTCGAGCAGCAATCCAATTTTCCAATACAGAATGGAGTTAGGTTTCATGTGTGTGTGTGTGAGCGAGAGAGTGTGAATGTTATAGTGGGCTTGTGGATGACACGGGGCTTTGCATTTCGTTCTTTCTTTGTGTGTGATTTCACATTGTGCATGCAAGTATATGTTGCTATGGTTTACGTGATGCTGTGCTGATCTTGATCCTGTGTAAATTGCATAAAGTAATCAGACATGTCACTGGAAGTTTTCTTATGTATTGCAAAATCTGTGATTTTCCTAAATTTAGCAACAGGCAAAAATTGTCACTACTTCTCAGACACTGGTGAGCAACCCCTGGTTTTTGAAACCTGAAGGTTCATTGAAAGACCACCAGGTTCTGGCTCCAAACCCACAAACCTATGCACAATAATTGCAGGTACGTGCCTTTAAGAGTGACAGCTGCATTGCAGCTGTTAAATAGCACACTGTCATGACTTAAGCTACTTAACACTTTCAGTGAACTTGACTTCTGAGCTGCGCTGAAAGACCTAAGACAGCACAATCATTCTAATTTTAAAGATAATATAGCTTGTTGTGCGGTGACTTCTACTAACAGAGCATTACAAAAGGCTCTGGGTTGGCCTGGAAGCGGCCGGGGATCTCATTGGATGATGCTGTAAGAAGGTGCAGCAGCTGGCTACTCTTACCAGGCCACCTTCACTCCCATTGACTCTGTCAATGCCAAACGCCATCCATCTAACTTCTGGCTGAGGCTCATGTGGAAATAAGATTTACTTCCTTGATTTAGTTCCTTAACTGACTGCTAAGCTTTTAGCAGTCAATCTCTATTGACTCCGGTGTTAAAATGACCAACAGAAAAATGCTTTGGTCTCAGGTTTTTAATTTCACACCCATGACAACTCTGATGAGAGTGAATTTCATTGTACTGCTCCAGGGGAATGATATGACTATTTGACAGTTGGCTCAGCCAGTATCCAGGCACTATCACTTCTTCATCCTTAATTATCATGCTACCACGCTTCACAAAGAAACCAAGCATTTATATGAACCCAGCGTTAGCTAAATGCAACTGTCATTTTTGATTTCACTGCTGAGAACATGACAAGTTCAGTTGAGCTTCAAAAATTGCCCTTAAAAACACATGGGTGTTATCACAGATGGTTTTAACAGTACTTTGTAATACACTGTGTGTCCAACTTGTTTACTTGACTACAAATAAACATAAACAGTAGCTTTTAATTGTCTGTTACGTGTGTTTTCAGCTCTGGTGGTTTGGCCTCAAGGCAAATTTGGGAGTCTAGCAACGCTGCTTTTCTCCCAGTCTCCCATTTTTGTGTCAGATGGAAGTTGTTTGTACATGTGTGCATGTGATCAACCCACTGCGTCGTCTTTGGGCCGTTTGCTCCAAGAGCCTTTGTGAGCACAAAGAGGCTTTTCTGCCATTTCAGCACCTCTTCCTGTCCCTTTCCGCTTGCCTGCTATAGAGGTTGTTTCCATAGAAACAAGATGCAGGATGCCCTTACAGAGGCAATATTGTAGGTTGTTTTAAGGAGACAGTTAAACTGAGTCATTTTTTGTCTTTATTAATTTTAATGACGTTTCTTTTCACTCACTAAGATCCTTAAAGAGGTTTGACGAATGTGAGTTCCCTGAGGTACTGAAGCTAATTTGTTCCATCCAACTTTACTTTGGGTCTGGATTGAACTTAATGTTCTTTTAAAGAAGTTCCCAGCAGCTTTCGGTCTCCACTGTGGGGATCCCTCACCTGATAAACATAGACTCCATTAGTTTTTTTGTGAATGAATGAGTGGGCAGAAGCATAAAACACTCAATGATCTAGAGACAGAGGATTTAGCCGCCACCCCACGCTGACCTCCTCCTCTCATCCTATGTGCACACATGCCGGTTTTGATGCTCTGTGTTGCAGCACTAACTTGGTCAATGAATGTCTACGTCTCTGTAATGCCCTGAGGCTGCAGTGACCAGCCAGTGTGAGCCTCCATCAGGCCCTCCACCCCAGCCGCTGCCTGCTCGCGGCCCAGCAGCAAGCAACAGAGATGGGCCAGACATGCAGCTAAGTGTGGGTCAGTAAGTGCCCTGAGGATGGAAGCTAAAATGTAGGTCTACGTGATAGTGGACTCGATTCTTATCACTCACAACCGTTATATCTCTTTTTGACTGATGATCTGTGTTTGAATGCATAAATGATCTTCACTCAGAATGTTCCAGGCTGAGCCATGATGGGGTTTTGTGATGTTCAGCCCATTAATATGTCCATTCTGTGTTGCAGATTCATGCTTTACTTTTGG
The DNA here is from genome assembly GCF_033807715.1 of Cololabis saira. NCBI lineage: Eukaryota > Metazoa > Chordata > Actinopteri > Beloniformes > Belonidae > Cololabis > Cololabis saira. The sequence continues at coordinate 30,335,067 of NC_084594.1, read as the reverse complement.
GGGCTACTTGAGCATACATTGCACATTATCACACATCACACTAACTGAAACGACTTAAAATTCAACAGTGACATTTTTGCTGTCACAGATGAATAAAAACTAACATTTTAAACATTTTCTGTCCAGAGAATTATGAGCCCATGAACGGCAGTGAAGCAAAAGATTTAAACTTTCATCTCTGGTTTTCCAAACTTATAGTTATATTTTTCATGCTGTTCTATTTGTTATTGATAACAGATCGGTCTTTTTGAAGATTTTTGAATAAAGAGAATTTTTTAGATCTGCTATTCAATAGAGCCTATACTTTTGGAGTTGCTTTTAGCTGGTGGGGTTTCTTCTTTCACAGAACAGTCTGTAAGACTAACAGACATCTAATGATGAAGGTTCAAAGTATTTGTCCTCCTGAACAATCCCAGCGTCCCCCTCCTCCTCTTCCAAGGTTACAGGAGAAACTATGTTGGGTGATAAAACCTTGAAAATGAGCCAGTGTGGTTTTGTCCATTCTCAGTTACTGTATCACATTTGTGAATATAAATGGCTTGTTTTGGTAGCAATAACAACACTACTAAAACATAATACAAAACATGAATTACACATTTAACACATCCCTAGTTATAAGGCACTACAACTTAGCAAGGAAATGTATTTCTGGATTCTAATCACACTTTTCACTTATTTAGAGAGTAGAGTGATGTTGAAAGCTTGTGTTTGATCTTTGTACCGCAGAAATATTCCTTTTCAGCCAAGTTCCTGCAGAGTGGGAGTCAGACAGGCTCGACTCAACAGACTGAGGAACTCTCTTGTCCCTCAGACTGTTAAATTATTTAATCAGTGTTTGTGTAAGCTGTGAGATTCATGGATTGACTGAACACGGCGTGTTGATGCGTTACAGTTACTTTAGATTTTCTATATTGCAATTTTGTGCCAAAATATTAGATAAATTGTGATACAATATTATGTTTTGTTGTTGTTGTTATGTATGTATGTCTATCATTTAAGTTAAACTCAGGTTTTCAATATCCACAAAACCTCATGGTGTTATCAGTGCTGTTCATACTCTAGTAACTTTTACACTCATACAACCCCATACAATCGAACGCCCTCCTCTTATGACAGACGGCAGTGACGCGGCATTAGCAGTGGTATATAAATCCAGCTGCATTCAAATTTAACTTTGGGCGCAGCAGGGCAGCGCCCCACCAAGCTCATATCTGTTGTATCGAAGAGAAGCAACTGTGCATGTACAACTTAGAATGAGTCTATGGGCAAAGATTTTTGCACCTGGGGAGGAAACATGTGACCAATCAGTAACTTTAGACAACAAAAAAAATGTACTAAAACCTAAAATCTTTAGTCTTTCATATATTGTTGCGATATATGCGATTGCATAATGCGATATTGTTGCGAATGCTGCTACTCCTATTAAGAAAATAGCCAGATGAGGAATGCAGCAGACGATCATTCAAATGTTTATGCAGAGGCAAAGCCCTTATGTACTTTACAATGATTGAGTAGTGTTACCGCACAACTACACTGTATAAATGAGGCCAAAAACATCTGTAAACTAGATTTTGATGACTTTAGATTAGACCAGCTACGGAACATCCAGCGCTGCCGGAGACGTGGAAATGTGCCCAAAGTGTTTCCATTACACTTTGCAAATAAGTGGATTTTTAGAATCGCCTGAAAACCCACCTCCTGGAAATGTAAAACATTGTATTTGATATTCCGTTTTTTTTTTTTATTAGTGCCTTTTCAATCACAGGGTTTCTTTATCAATATTTGGTTTTGTGGAAAGGGGTAGCCTAATGGAAACGCGCCTAGAGCTGTAGGTCCCTTGGTGGTTAGTGTTGTCAACATCTCTCTTCTCATGTGTTGTGTACCAGCTGCTTTTAACAAGCTGTTGTGTAACCTCTCCTTAAAAAGAAAAACTTGGATCCTAATATTCTGTCAAGCTCTGGGCCAATTTCCAAGCTGCCTTTTCTTTCTAAAATCTTGGAGAAGGTGGTTTATCTTTAGTTACATGTCCAATCTAGAGCGATATGGCATTTTTGAGAAGTTTCAGTTTGGTTTTAAGTCATGTTACAGCACTGAAACAGCCCTTCTCAGGGTGTGCAATGAATTGCTTTAGCAGTTGATTATGGAGCTTTGGCTGTTGTTCTTCTTTATGATTTCACCGTTGCCCTCGACACAGAGTAGATCATGACATTTTATTATCATGATTAGAGCAGTCTGTTTGATGTGAAGGGCACTGCACTTAAATGTTTTAAGTCCTATATACTTAACAGGAGTATTTCTGTCCAACTTGGACACTTTTCTTCCAGAGAGGCCCCACTTAAATATGGGGCACCTCAAGGCTCTATTTTAGGCCATGTTTTATTTTCTCTATCTGCTTCCACTGGGCTCATATTTTTGAAAAATATAATTTGGCATTTCATTGTTATGCAGATGACATTCAGATTTATTTAACTTTAAAATCTGGTGGAGCCCAGTATTTACAGAATTTGAAACAGTGTCTACAAGATATTAAAATATGGATGGAGCTGAACTTCCTCTGCTTAAATGAAGATTAAACAAGTCTTTGTGTTTGGGAAAAGTAGCCTGCTGACAGGAAGTAGCAGTGGTGCTGGCCCTCTGTATTTTTCTAACTCTCCAAGATTTATTTGGAATTTTGCCATTCTTTTTGATAAAAATGTCAAATTTTATCAACAGGGCAGTGCACTAGTCCAATATAGTTTTTATCATTTGAGGCTAATTAGCAGAGTTAAGCCTTATCTTCCTCATGCTGCCCTTGACAGTGTCATTCATGTTCTTATCTTTTTTCGACTGTACTACTGCAACTCCTGTTATCGTGGGATTGACCAGTCTCTCCTCCGCTGTCTCCAGCTGGTCCAGAATTCAGATGCCCGTCTATTAACGGGGACAAGACATCTGATTGTTGAGCTTTCTTCACTGGCTGCCTGTTTCTTTTAGAATTGCTTTTAAAAATGTTACCTTTAGCTTTTAAATGCTTACATGTCCTGACTCCTCCTTATCTCTCTGACCTCTTCCTTGTAGAGCTCTGACATCTGACCTGTTTCATTACAGCTCCTAAACTTTGGAATGGTCCCCCTCTTTCTGTGAGGTCTGCCAGAACTCTCAATGATTTGAAGTCTCTTTTAAAAACAATTTTTTCACACTGGCTTTTAACTCCAGCGAGCACAATCAGTTAGCCAGTCCTTGCATTATCTTTTGCCTTTTTGTTGTTTATTGCACTGACTTTTTTTTTTACTGCTTTTATTTGTATTATATTGTTTCATTTGTTGTATTTTTATTCACCTGTACACCATTCTGATTGTATTTTTGACATGTTAAATATAAATAGATAAATAATACATGAATAAATAAAGTTTTTATAAAGTGTGAAATAAAAATAAAGTGACTTTATTTGATTTGACTCAATTGTCTCTTGGTGATCACACATCTTTGCCTTGTCTGTCAGAGGTCACAGGTATGATTGGTTTTGTTGCATTTTATATCTGATTTGCAGAATTCAATTTGAATCCATCCAACTTCCATCACAAAAATGACAACCATGTACCTTCACACCTACAATTTCCATTTAGTCTCATTAAAGTTGTCTTCATAAAATTAAATGATAAGCTTGTCAATTCAGTCTAACATGACGTTACTCATAGGCAATATGAGATGGATCAATCTCATATTTAAATCAAATCCGGGTTCAATTTGCTTCTGTGGATGTGTCTTATCTATTCCATCTATCACATGCAGGTTTTGGGGGCAGCAGCCTAGAGAAGTCTGGGTCTATTGGCTGTCTCAAACTCTCTTTTGGCTATCTCCTCCAGCTTTTCTGAGTGGACACAGGTATTCCTAGGCCAGTTGAGATATGCAATCTCTTCAGTGTGTCATGGGCCTGCATTGGCATGTCCTCCCAGTTGTGCATGTTAGAAACACCTCGTAGAAATTCTTACCAGATGCCTGAACCATCTCGGCTGGCTTGTCTTGATTTGGTGGACCAGTGACTCTACTTTGAGTCTCTACTGAGTTACTGAACTTCTCAGTTTTTGAGTGTCCAGCAACCCTGCAGAGGAAACTCATTTCAGTCGCTTGTGTGTGTGGTCTTGCACTTTCAGTCATCTCCAAGAGTTTGTGACCATAGGTGAGGGTACAAACATTAACTAGTGAACAGTAAGGCTTGCCTTGTGGTTCAGCGCTCTCTTTGCCCAGGTCTGGAAAAAGCAGAGGTAGAATGCTGAAACTACCAGACTGGACCCCTTTCCCCCCTTGGCTGTCCCGAAAAATGTTGTCCATAAAGATTATGACCTGAACCAATGTAAAAGGGGTAATTTCCCACCCACAAAGAACTCACATTACTGGTGAAAATGCTTACCAAACTGATATCCCATTTGTTTAGAAACTGAATGACTCATGATAACCATCTCACACAAAGCATAGCAGCCACACAACGTTCAGAACCTTGAGGAACTTAGGGTGTACCTATCCATCCCAGAGCTTTTTAACTATTTCAGCAACCTCAGCCTCATAAGGCTCTGGAGACCAATGAGTTCATGTCAGTTGTCTCCAGAGTCTTATCAACTAACCAGTCACTAGAACTCCTTCTTCACATTGACTGCCTCACTTTACTTGGATGTCCACTACTTTGCTCAGGGATTATTGCTACAACACTGACAACCTTCTGGGCTAAAGCCGCCTCAACATATGAAGGAAATGGAGCATGATATGGGCCAAATGGACATTTGAAGCTCTGTCAGTGATGGAATTTGAAGATATTTCTGCCAGATGTTTCCAAACCTTCACTACTTGTTTCAGTGTCACTGGCTCTGTCTGGCATCTGCTCCCACCATTTGATATGAATGTAAAGTCAGTCAATGCACTGTGGCCACAGTTGTCCTGTCCTGTCCGTGCCCATTTAAGTGATGCGTGCAGTCAAGCATTGCTGTGGATGCACCACTATCAAATTAGCAAACTTTTGCATAAAAAGAAATGTCTGAAATGCTTGGCTGGAACTAAGGACTTTCATTTTTGAAAGAAGCTGTGAAAGTTGAGCTCCGTAGGATGATGGGACAAAACACAACAGGGGTCCAGCTCTGCCAAGAATAAGCAAGAGCCTCCTCTGCTTCACACCACTGCAGCTTACACAGATAAATCTAAAACGGTCCTCTGATGCACACATGGACAAAACAAAGACAGCATCAGACATCTGTGCACACTTAGTAAACACAGTCAAATTATCATATTGTGTATGACACAAAGGGGAAACAAATTACTTATTTCAACCGCCCGACTTGTCATTTTGACCACGCACCTGTTCCTGTGCCAGCCTGTGAGTCTACAGAATGTGTGTTTGGGTAATCCCAGCCAATTCAAACAGTTTTGTTACGCTGAAGAATGGGAGGATTAGTTTATGGAGCTTCAAAGCCAAATATAGAAAAACACATGCAAAGGCTTATGGACACATCAAAGTATGAGAATGAGGCTGAAGAATGCACTAGGGTACACCTTTATCTTCCATCTTGCCTTCTCTTTCCTGCTTCAGGTCTTATTCACTGGGGGAGATCACGTGATCTTTAAGTTGGAACAATTAAATATGACACTGAAATTCAGGGGGGTTGGATGAATCTTAATCCCTAACACAAAACTAATTAACAAGGCTTTCATATCATAATGTATACGTGGAAGTGCAGAAATTCCATTTTTTATTCCTCCCTGCCAGTTACATTTATCCTTCTGCAATGGTTACAAAAAAATTTAACATTTTAAAATAGCTGAATGGTTTGCAGCACATTAAAACTCTGACTCATCTTCATATTTTCAGGCCAGGATATAATGAATAAGACCTAAAAATTACAATGAGTGTGAATCAGTGCGCTGGTGAAATATGCAAAGCCTCAAATCAGAAGTCACAGTGATAGACAGAACCTGAGGGCGGCAGGAGTTATCTTTCAGAGCCTCCTATACAAGAAGGTAACTGTTAATTTGACTTTAAACGTATCACTAAATATAGGGATCATGCTGCAGTTTTACAAGTACAATATTTATTAAAAACATATCTTCAGGGTTTTATAGCATACGCAGTATGGTGCTTTTCACACTTTTCACTGTGGACTCCTTAAGAGGTGGCAAGTCAGTGGAATAATCTTGCAGAGTGGATTTGAAAACTGTAAAAGTGCCTGGAGAGGAATGAAAGAGCTTAAATATTTGCTTTGGAAAATAGAGCATTTTTATTATGTAAGAGTTCCTATGAGTTGGTCTTAAAAGTTAAGTGGAAGAAATGAGGCGGCTGTGTAAAAACACACACCACTATTGTTTTTGTATTCTGCTGTCCCGCTTGCAATGGCCAGTTCCCTCCAGATCTAGGAGGATTTCAGCCTTATCCTCATAACTGTATGTTAATCTTGTGTGAAATCCAGTATTGCTGCCTGTCTGGCACTGCCGTCGCCACCTGGTTAGGCTCCTAAGCTCCTATTTGCTGACCAAAAATGGACCAAGTTTGATACAACATGCAAGTATGCATGTTGATGCATACTTCATATCATAAAAAGTGATTGTCCTCTGTGGCAGTGTGGGACGCTTTTCTGCTGTCATAGATAACTGTTTTTGATCAGGATACAGATAATTGTGCCAGCTCCCTGCAGCACAATGTAATTAAACTACAAAGCAGTGGATTTGCAGGGGGGTGGAAATAGTGTGCTGAAGTGTTTTTGTGTTATGTTGTGAAACTATTTAGTGCAGTACAGATATGCAAACTGTTGGTGATCAGTAGATCTGTCTTATTTGCGGTGTGGTGCATTCAGGTGACAATGATTTATTTAATGTAGGCAAACAGCAACATCACTGACTGCCTTCAGAAGGCAAAAGAGGACCATCATATATGTGTGACTCAACAAAGAGAAACCACTTCAGTTTCCCCTTTTGAAGAAATGTGACATTGCATGAGGAAGGGTGTTGAATGTTACTTCTCATTTATATCAGCTCAAACTACCTCCACCTTTTAGCTGGAACAGAATAGCCTCTGAATGAGATGTGACCTTTGACCCCAAGCTGCTCATACTGGTGGCCCCTCCTCCGCCACAGGACAGGATTCTTCTTTATGTCAGTAAAACAGACTTCAGATGTTGCCAGGCATCATCACTGATGTGGTAATCTTTACAGCATGTGGTGGGTGTGTCACTGGGAGGGGCTAAACCGCCCCAAATATAGACCTGGTGATTGGTTTGGAGATTTAAACCAAAAGCTGAGCATTTGGAGAATTGGCTACACGTCATGTCAATCACATATGATTATGTTGCTTTTAAGGTCCCATAGTATTATTTTTACCATTTCAAGAAAACAGCCCTCATGTTTTTTTATTCATCTCTCACTTGTGGACTGTTACACTTCCTTAAGTACGCAGGCTGTAACACATGCATTTAAGACATACTTCCACCTTATCAAAATGGTTTCATTTCATGACATTCATATATTTCAGACAGGATGCAGTAGTGTTTTGCAACTCTGCTGTGTGACCCACATTTTTATTTTTTATAAATGTAGCTAATCTAATAAAATACAATACGATAATGTAAATATATGTTTACAAAAGATTCAAATGACTGGCTCCATCTTAAAATCCTGTTTACAGCATAGTTAATCATACAATGCAGCGTGACACTTGAAGTACACTTTGCTGTTTATATTCATGCATTATTACACTTATTAAATGCTTCATTTGTACATGTAATAGATGTTTTGTTTTGCAGTACGCTACATTGTGATGGGTTAGCATGACCACATAGGTTTTGTCTTAGTATTATAAAAGCATGGCATAGTAGCTTAGTTTGGCTATCAGTAGGCTATCACAAATATGGGCTACTATTCATGGAAAGGGGGAGTATATGTAAGATAAGATAAGATAAGATATTCCTTTATTAGTCCCACAGCGGGGAAATTCGCAGTGTACAGCAGTAAAGGGTATCGTGCAAAACAAGAGGCATCAATATAAATAATAATAATAATACAGTAATAATATCAGAGTATGACACACTATAAACAGTACTGATATATACAATAATAATAATAATAAAAAATACTGGTATATAAAATAACAGACGGATATTTACATAATTGCACGATATATAATTGCATGTACATCAAAATATGTTATGTAGCTTATTTCATTCAATTTTATAAGTATTTATTGGTGGGATTATCTTGTTTGAGTCTATGATGACAATGTTTTTTGGGAGTGGTTCTTGGTTTGGCGTTCACAACGAAGTGGTGGATATTCCGGAGGCCCGTGAAGGCAGCACCGCCCCCTTCAGTGCACGCTCTCTCCGCTCGTTCAGTGCGAGGATCGTTCAGAGCAGCGCTGTGGCTGCAGAGCAGCTCTCATGTGCTTCGCTTTCACGCTGCTCAAACAGGATGTAGCGACTGAGACAGACAACCAAGAGAAAAAGGAATAGAATTAGATAAAAAAAAAAAAACTAGACATTGCGATGTGACATCCAGCAGTCACTCAGACAGAGATGAGCGCAGCAGCAGCGGAGGAGTGGAAGAAGACAGGAGGAGTCCCGGCGAGGCAGCTCAGCGCCGGCAGGTCTTGACGGCTGCTGACCTGAGACACCCAACCCCGCCGAAAACGCGACACATAAGCCTAAAATCCCTCCACCTAAACCGACCATGGCGGGCCAGAACGACTGCTGCGTAAAGGTGGCGTTGAGGTAAGCCTCCAGCCTAAATTATGGTTCCGCGTTAAATCGACGCAGAGCCTACGCCGTAGGGTACGGCGTAGGGTACGCGGCGACGCGCACCGTAGGCTCTGCGTTGGTGTGACGCGGAACCATAAATCAGCCCGTCCGACGTCTGTCTCCTGGAAATCCTGCCGACCTTTGCAGACTACATTGTGTCTGTCTCTGCCTTCCGGGCGATCACTTATGTCTCTCACCACACTACCACCAACTCTCCTTATTGCCTCCGCTCATTGTGATACAGAGGAGGGCACTCCACGTTGTTTTGCAGTATCTTGGCATTGCATGCACCTCTGCACCTCTGCACCTCATTGTAAACGCAAAACATGTGTCTGTGCAAATGCAAAATCTCCACATGACTGGTGTCCTTTTTGGAGGGCGGCAAGAGTTTTATGTGCAGCAGCACAGCAGCTTGCATTTAGGATTTAACACAGGACGAAGTGACAAGGACAGCTGCAGCCAGGTACAAGGAGGAGAATGGGCGTTTCTCTGCAAACCCATTTACAGTGAATTACCTTCATTCTCACCTTATCTCCACTGGCCACGATCACCCTGTAATATGTGCATTGCTGAGTTGTAAAAGGAGAGTCTTCTTCTGTTATTTCATTTATTTTTTTATTTTTTCATATCCTGACTCTGCAATTTAAATGAGCACAAAGAGATGCTCTCCAGGATCATTTGCTGCCCATGTTGGATATGCAGTCAAAAGCTCTGCTAGCACAGCCGCTTGTGGTGTGAGGATATTGGATTAGTTCATTAGTAGTGTGTGCTTAGAGTAATTGTAGGTTCAGAGAGAGCATGTACATGTGCTTGTATGTACTGGCACTTTCTGGGTGGCAGCCTTTGGCAGGCAGGTCCCTAGTGCGAGGATGTCTGTAATCAGGCTGGTTTTAGAGTGCGTGTCGAGCTGAGGCGGTGGTCTGACAGACCTGCAGTCCGTTTTACTCCAAATTGTTAGTAGCGCGTGTCTCTGTGGGAATATTTGACAATATTCTGTCAGCACAGTCACACATGCAAATAATCAAACATGCATTGACTATGCAAATTTGAACCAAATGCAACATTATGGCATGTAACAGTTCCTCATCAGTGACCCTTTTAAGGTCCATTGATTGATGTGAGCCGGGGCTGAGAACGTGGGGGTTGTCTCTGCAGAGATGAGCTTTGCTTTTAAGATGAGACTTAAAACTAGTGGCTCCATTTCCCCGGGGGGTGTTTCAGTCTCCAGTCAGCCACTGAATGAATCTCCTTTGTGCTTGTTCACAGCCCCAACTGTAACAGGAAGCAGATAAGGTTGTGGTAACTAGAAAAAAAAGGTAAAAAGAGAAACTATACAGACAGTTGGTGGCTGCTGCTCCGCAGAAGTTGTTGAATAGAGTATAGCTGAATGAGTGTGAAACTGATGCCCCACACGTATGTCTTTTATGGTCATCACTGTGTAAACACACTTCCATTAATTTTGCCCATCAAACACAGATGGAAGTCAAATCAGCATAGACGGCTTCATAATGACATCAGCACAATGAAATCAGTTTAATCAGCACAAACTCCAACAGAGTTTGTGCAATTACAGGACCTCCCCGGTGGGCCAGCTCGCCCTGCTCCTTTTCATCATGTGTGATCTATATTTACATGCCCTGTGAGTGCTACAAAAAGTGTCTGTGTGTTTAACAGGAAATGGGAAGCAGGCAAATAAACACACGGAGAGGGATAACTTCCTGTCTGTAAGCAGCGTAATTCCCTGAAAAAGCCTCCCAGCTTCTTCTCTTTTTTCCCAGAGAAAGTTGCCCACTGATAAGAAGGGGGTGATGTTTAATCGCTACCAGGTTGGGCTGCATACATGAAGACTCCACACATTGGAGGATTTCTAGTTTTGCGTGTGTGCTCGTGTGAATATGGATTTTGAGGTCAGTGAGGTTGTCATGAGGTTGAACCGACCCTCGCCAACGGCTGCTCTGTCTTCCTTAGACAATGTCTTTGTATCCGTTGACATGGCCTGCAACCCGGCATTCAGACTAGACTGCCTGAGGAGTGGATTGGACACACACACACACACACACACACACACACACACACACACACACACACACACACACACACACACACGTGCACACGTAATCACACGCACACAGGAACTGCATTGCAGTCAATTCAGACAAGAGCACATGGATGTAATGCTCCTCCCTGTAAGTGGCTGATGTTAAATCGCTCTCGGCCCAGTTTTTGCGCCTTTTTGTGCAAAAGCATTCATTTACAAAATCAGCTCAGTCTGGAGCAAACAGGCTATAAAGATAAGTAGATTTGTTTGAACCTGCACACTCGCAGCAATCGTCGCACACAGATGTGCACGTGGTTTCACTTCACTAGCCCGACGCTGCCTCTGCTGGATTTTATGTCCCGTCCTTGAGGGTTTGCGTGCCCTGCCATAAATATCAATAATCCCGCTTTTATGTGTGTGTGCTGGGTGAAACCTTACGTGAGAGTTATGACGATCGTGTAAACTGCTTATTTGCATATTGATTTCTGCCCCCCTCTCCCCGCTGTGCCTCTTTGTGCCACTCAGTCATATCAGAGAAGCAAACGACCTGTTCGCCGCTGAATTTGCAGAGTCAGCCTTCATGGCTGTGTATGGGCATAAAGACAAATCTGTTCTTCACAGCTGTGATCCACGACCTTGAGACTGCGACCTGATGTTCTCCCCTTAATGGACTTTCTCTCAAAGCTGTGGCTCCTGTGTGGTTTGGACAGATTAAGCAGAGCATCACGAAAGAGTCGAGTCATGTGTTTCGCGCTGTTGTGGCTTATCAGGATGGTGGTAATGAGTTCCAGTTTGGTCTGCCAGCTCACAGGTGGATGACCGGGGTGAAAAAATAAATAAATACATTAAAGCATTTAGGACTCAAAGGCCGCAGGAGTGTTTCATAAATGGATTAATGTGCTCCACTGGCTTCAAAACAAAACAAAGAGTAGCAGAATACGACTGCGGAAGGGGCCTCTCACAGCTGATACACAAAAGGCTTTAAATGGAAGAAAGAAAAGGTAGTGTGTTGTTGTCAGACGTATGTCCTGTGTAGCCTACCAGTCTCGCCCATTTCCTGTGTGTGTTAATAGTTTGCAACGCTACCTCTGTCTGGGTTACAACCCCCCAGCGTGAGGGTCAGTGTTTAGATGATTTGGTGGGAAAAAAAGTGTGCATCTAAAGGCCTGCAGTAATTGTAGTGACTGATGTTGCCGGGTCGTGCTGCTGCACGAGAGCGTTTCTTACACTTGGGCTCAACATGCCCCACCACCACCTCCTCTAGCTCGCTGCAGACTCACGCTCACTAGTTTGGAAAGTGAAGGCCTTAATCGATGGGAGTCGCTGGCAAAGTTGTTTCTAATCAGGGATTTGGAGTCGAGGGAGGGAAGAAGAGCAGGAAGCGTGGCAGAGCACACGCCCGAGTTGGCCATCAACAGCTGCGCATCACTTCCTCCTTGGTGGTGGTGATCACATGCTTCTTTTTTTTAGGTTAGATTACTTTTTTGGAGGCTTTTTTCATTTCTTTTATTTGATCACGGCAGTCAAAACAAAAAGGAAACGTGAAGATGACTGTAGAGGGATGGTTGGGCAGCTTAGACTTGAACTTTAATACTGCTGAGCTTTTGCCAGCCATGTGGTGTAATCACACAGCTGCCGGGGCTCCTGTGGTCACGTGTTGTTATGTTCTCTCTGGTTGTTGTTGTTACCTCTAAAACATCCTACACCCAGCTCCATGCCAGTGTCTTTTCGTGGCGTGAATGCCAAAGAACCCGGAGACATGTGGCGCCGAAGTGTAGAGAACTTCAGGCATGAGGCGTGGAGGTTAATTAGACTGGCACTGGGAAAAAGTCAGGTGGTGATGTGCAAAAAGCAGGAGTTGGGACATTTGAAGACGGTTGTGGATCTTGGTCATTAAAAACAACAAAACAAAACTAGTGATTCAGGGCTGTAGCAGCAGATTGCATCAAGCTGAAGGAGTCTGAAAGTGCAGAACAAAACAGCGACTGATATTTGTCGCTAGATAGTCTGATTAATCGTGACTCATCTGACATCAGGGTTACAAAAGCAAATGGATGGCAATTTTTTTTTTCTTAAAAAGAGCCCGTAGTTTCTTGTAAGCCAAATTTTTGGGACGCAGTTGTGAAAGCAGCCTTTGGATTGACTTCTCTTTCGTGCGTTGGTACTCCCCAGTGATGTGCTGCTGTTGCAGAATGACTTCCTGCAAGGCCGCCACTGAACTCTCTGCGCTTCTTGTTCGCTTCCTGCCGCTGACATGACTCAGTTAGAGCTGCAGAGTTTTTTTTGTGAGTTGAGATAAAATGGGCTTGAAGACAAGCTCGGGGCCCTTTTGTTGACATACTTTCCTGGGGTCTGTTAGCAGCTCTGTTGCCATGTCCTGACTAGAACTGGACGATACACAGTCGGAGAGCATCATGCACGTCCTCATTTGTGCACTTTCTTTTCTTTTGTTCCCTCTTATCTGCAGTAAAAACAGAATAACATCTGAAACTGTGACCAAAATGCAGTATTGTGGCCAGATTACTCTCTTTTTCCAGCTTCGTTTACACACCCACTTATGCACACCCACAAATAGCTCTGTATTTATTTGAATTTTTGGTTATTTAAATTCAGCTGTGAATGAAAGAGGCTTCAGTCTAGTTCAGCATCAACATTTTACTGTTATCAGGGTCTCTCCTATGTGAGCTGGCCCTCTAAACAGACCCCACTATCACCATTCATGCATCTCCGACACAAGGAAACCCTTTTTACAGCTTGTGTGGTCGGAACACACATTGTTTGATAGCATTTGGGTGAAAGCTAAATGCATTTTTCGTCAGAGCTACCGCTGTCTGTATATTTTGATGAACCATATGTGCATGTTGACATTGTTGTGGTCAATTAGTGATCATAGGGAGTTGTGTCTGTGGAGGGGAAGGGGGGGGGTTGGCAGAAGCCCCTTTAAACAGAGCACCTCCTGGACGAGCGGAGACAGAGGACGCAGTGTGAACGAGTCTGATGTCACTGCGAGTCTTTGTGCGCTCTGCTGAGCTCACACACACACGCGGATAAAGACGCAACAGAAGCGAGGATGAGGTTCACGCTATATTCTTTCGAGGGCACAGTTGAGCGGGAGAGCATAAAGAGAGCAAGGGCGAGGATTGTAGTGTCCATTCAGTTTTATAAACTGCCCTCCTTTCCTGTAAAAAGAGCAGTACCTCCTGCAGTTTACCAGGGTGAAAACAAGGATCTGGCAGGGGGAGACGAGCTTGTCTGGTGGGCCGAACGGAGGGTGATGTGGAAAAAGGGTCAAGTGTGTCGTCTGTTGTCAGAAAGGCTACTGTAGCATGCAAAAATGAAATGCACGTGTGTGTACGTGTGAATAATTCGAGTGCAGCTGAACGCGTGCGCCGTATTCCCACTGAGAGCAGAAGCAGGAGTTGTTGTGTCTAGACTGTAAAGAGTTGATTTACTTCTCTTTTTTTTAATGCCAGCCGCTCTTTTGAACCATTTAAATGAATATTTTCTTCTGCTTTTGCAAGCAGTAAATCGGAGGAAACCATATAACCCATGGGAGTGTATTGTTATAGAATATGAGCTTATGCTTTTTTCATGCTCATGTTTATTATTTTCGTGAAACAGCCTTGAACATGCAGACACGCTCCCCTGACCAGCTGGCCTATAATCACCCTTCCCATTAAGTAGCTTAATCACATGTTTGTTTTGTGCTACTCGAATGGAGCGAGGTGTCAGCAGAGTTATTGGCTTTAAAAACATCCGACTTCATGAAAATCCTGTCATGGTTTGCTGTAAGCGTGTTTATTTTAGTTACCTAATGTATTTTTGGAAATCAAGAACATGAATTAATTAGGACTCTGGAGGCCAAAGCAAGAAATGTACGCTGTTTTATAAAGGTGACATCAAAACGTTATTGGTGCTGACGTTTTTAGCTATGCTTCACAATTTTTGTTTGATCTCTGCGGTATTTTTGTTTTTTGTGCTGCTGCTAAATCCTATCTCACCAGTTTATTGCTAACTTTGTTTGGAAATGTGAATGTGGTGGGATTTTCAGAACTTAAAGTAACTGTGCTCTTCTTTACCTTTTGATTGACATTGAGAGTTAAAGCAACACGAAGGAACATCTTCATATTAATGTATAAGTTTCAATTTGACTTTAAACGGGAATGTTTGATTATGTTAGATACTTTATCGCTCTTGTGATCAACAACAACAAAATAAAACACCCAAAGATCCAGATCGTATCTAGATCTCTTAATAGTCTGAACAGCCAAAAACAACTAATGCAGTGTTTCCGAATCAACTTCAGACCACGTACGGAGGTGGTTTCAAGTATGATGGTGTTTTTGTTCAAACGGGATTTCAAATAATCTTTTTGCATGAATAGTTTTATTTTGCACCAGACTACATATATGGAGGTGATGGCTTCAGACTGTCAAAATAATTCACTTGGCTCTGTTTTGACCCGTGAGCTTGACGTGTCCTTCAGTTGACAGGACAGTGATTCCAGCCTGGGAATGGAAGCCGAATTAAAATGGTATGTGATGGTGAAGTCAGCAGAAATGAATATTCATACTAGTAGTGGAAGTAAAAGACAGATTCAGTTACTAAGTCATTCAGCTTCCTACGTATGTCTCTATTTATTGGAATGTTGTCACGTTTGACTTTTCATTCCTTACGCGCTAATGCAGTGGCTTGATCTTTCAGGTAAGCCAGCAGGTGGCAGAGAACAGATCCTTGTTCATAAGAAGTATAGGATCTACCACGTACAGTTGAAACCAGAAGTTTACATACACTGTACAAAAAGACGTGTAACATTTTTTTTGTCTCTGTCTGAAGTCAAATCAGACTAAACCTCTCCTGATTCAGGTCAGTCAGGATCACCAAAATTATTTCATTTTGTTTATTGCCACAATAATGAGAGAGAGAATTTAATATTACTTTCTTTGCGGTCAAAAGTTTACATACACAAAAAGTACTGTCTTTAGATAACGTGGGGAAGCCCAGAAGATGATGTCAAGGGGGGTGGAAGGCCCTGATAAGTTAACTGACAACATGTGACTTAATTGAAGGCACACCTCAAACACTGCTTCCTTGTTTGATATAGAAAGAAAGAAAGAAATCTGCCAAAAAATCAGGGAGAGAATTGTGGAGCTCCACAAGTATGGTTCATCCATGGGTGGAATGTCCAGATGTTTGAAGATGAACGTGTACGTGGCGTTCATCTGTTTAAACAATTATACGCACAGCTAAACATCATGGCAATGTCCAGCCATCACACCACTCAGGAAGGAGACGGGCACCGCGTCCCAGAGATGGATGCGTTTTGGTCCGAAATGGGCGAATCAACCCCAGAAAAAAGCTAAAGACCTTGTGAAGATGCTGGACCAAGCTGGTAAGAAAGTGTTATTATCCACAGTGAAACGAGTCCTGCACTTATGGGCCGAAAGGCCACTCGGTAAGAAAAAAGCCATTACTCCTAAAGAAACATAAAAAAGCCGGATTACAGTTTGCAAAAAGACACCGAGACAAAGACCCATGGAAGATTTGTGGGCCACCGACAAACCTGACTCAGTTACACCAGTTCTGTCAGGAGGAATGGGCCAGAACTCCAGCAGAATACTGTCTTTACATACTGTCTACATGTGATGTAAAGCCATTATGTGTTGATTATGAGAATGGGAATAATTTTGGTTTGTCTCGTAGGAGGAGCTTCAGTATGAAGTCTGGAGTAAAGCCTGAATTTTGGTTCTGCGTCAAACCAACGCAGAGCACACGCGGTCGCCGTGACGCCGTCGTGAACCCTTCGGACTTCTCCGTCACTCCATTTCGTCGCGGTGCAGTACCCGCGACCGCTAGTTAGCGATCTTTTCCTGAATGGTTTATCCAACTTTTTCCGGTCACAGTAAATCAAAGAGATAAGGACAACTATTGTGCTAAAAACCAAAACAAAAAAAATCACACATACACGAAGAAAAGAGCGCTGAAAGTTTACGACTGCTTCAAACTGGAAACCGGAAATGCGTTGCTTCCAAGCGAACCAATCACAGCCCTCTCCGTCTGCGTGTGGTCTGCGTCGCCTCGACGCGTAGTTACAATTTTCGGGAGGTGCACATCAGTGACGGCGTCAGTGATGGCGTGTGGTCTGCGTCGACGAAAGAAAAGTCTTTTGGCGCCATGGCCGAAACCGAACAGGAAGTCGGCCATTTTGAATTAATCGTGTAATTTTGCCGCAATTTATGCCATTTCTTCGCCCGAACCGTAACGTGCACCCAGGTGTGTTATACATCAAAATGTGCGTCTCCATCCTGCGACGATGCGCATTACTTTTCTCAGTCAAAAGTGTTACCTTGGCAACGATAGACGCCAAAAAGCGCGCCCCCCCCTTCATCTGATTGGTCCATATTTGATAGTTCCTACTTTCTGCCATAACTTTTGAATGGTTTGACATAGAGAGTCGTGGCTGGTGTCATCCGCTAAATGTCCAGGGCTGAAGAATCTACATGCAAGTCATACAAGCGCTTCCACTGCAGCACGCCTGAAGGTGCACAAGGGTGCGAGGGCCCGTTCATCGCTGCTTGCAGCTTTAATCTTTACTGTTTTTGTTAACCAGCTTTCACAGTCCACAACTTCATAAAGGTGAACAAAATAAAATCCATCACCAGGTGGAGATTTGTGTCGAGCCAAATCCTACAACAGTCCTCCAGTTTGGCTTCGTTACATCGGTTCTGTGCAGATAGGTTACCATAGCAACCACGTGGATTAGTGAACGTCAGCAAGAAAACGGATGGAATCAAATCACATGCAGTTACATAAACAGTCAGTCAGACAATTGGATTTAGATCGGTTGTGAGTGATCAGATTTGGACCAAAGACGGTACCGATGGAAGAACTGAGGAGAGAAGTTGTTTCTAATCAGTGATTTGGAGGTTTGCTACACAAACAGGAAAAAAACGCTGCTACAGAGCCCAGTTTCCTCATAGGATTACGGGAAGCAAGGGTTATGCCATCCAGAGTCAGTAAACGCTTGGATATTGAATCTATGAGACACTTAAGGCCAATAATAGTGATCTCATATTTGCCTAAATTTAAAAGTAGAAAATGACAGACCCTCCAGGCCTATTTAAGTCTACAAGCCAAACATGTAATTTCAGTAACTGATTGGTTTCAAATTGACAAAGTTCTCAAATAGTTTTCGGTGACTGGATGGAAAATTTGATAATTCATAAGCTCGAGTTGCCAAAATCCAGTTTGCTGCAGAATTCAACACCATCCAGCTATTTTGTGGTGGGTAATAAAGTTTGCTTTGGCTCTTGTTAAAAATATTGGTGTTTCTCTATTTCTACAATGTTTTAGCATTTGAGTTCACGTTTTAGACATTTGTTTTATAGGTTCAGTGCAAAAGGGATCCCAAGAAGATGATGTTTTTTCTCTCTGTCGGTGGTGCTAAGAAGCCCCCAGGGAGGAGGCCGAGGAGCAGAGACACAGCAGCAGTCTGCCTCTCAGCTGTGCTTTTTTGTTTGTCCGTGGAGATGGAGAGGAACAGGATGAACAAAGGCATCGGTTTTCAAGTGTGCTCATGATTTGATGTATGCCGTATTGAAATATTACGTCATCATTTGATTCGTTGTATTTTGTGTACTTTTTTGTGTGTGACCTGATTCTTTGAGGGTTGTTTTATCTTTGAAGATGCAGCATGAATCACAATTTCACTGTTTGAAGGAATACACATGTGACTTTACACACGTAAAAAAAACTCCACTTCCATCTTGAATTAAAACACAGAAATACACATTTTAACGAATTTCACACGTGCCGTCCATAAACCTGATTTCATAGTTCTTGCATCCACTCATGCGGCAGGCTTGTACCAGTTTGCAAAGGCCTCGACAGATCCCTCTGACGTTGACTGTAAAAAACCTAAATAAAACAAAAAGAGAGGCCATACACTTGAGACATAACAGAAAAAGAACAGGGTCTGTCCTTTTGAAAAATAAGGGTTATTCACACCTCCACAAAGCTTTGTCAGAGGTCACAAACAGATCAAATGTGCATGCATGGAAAGTTTTGGCACCGCTGACCCAATTTGTAGCATGATGAAAACCACATGTCTACAGAGTTCTGATTGGTTTGTGGATGCAGTTACCACAAATTTGACCTTAGGGTGCTAAACCCTGCTTCAATGTCCGCAGACTGTAAACATTCACATCATGTCTCTGTTGCATCTTTGCTTCTAATCTTTGATCCTTTTGGGAACTCTCTGTCTGGTCTCTCTGTTTCATTTTAGTTAAATAATAGTAAGGAGTATATAGTCTGTCAGTTGGGTATTTATATAACTAGTAGTTATGTTGCTGCTCTAAAGCTTTGTAAAAAGGAAACAAATATTTTTTTTTCTTATTAATTCGTTTGGATTGTTGAAATTAACAGGCAGGAATGGCTCCTCACTGACCTTGACAAGACCGTCTGTCATGAAGATGCAGGAGAGGAAGCTAATTTGATTCTTTGTCATGCCTCCACCTCCCCCCACGGAGCAGCAGACAGAGCAGATGAGGGGGGAGGAGGAGGAGGGGAAATGAGTTGGGGCATGAGGGAACGGGGTGGGGATTGACCCAGAATCGGCTCATGTGGTGCCAACTGATGTGATCCTGGAAAAATGGGAGATGCTCATCTAAAACTGATAGCTGCTCGCCCTAGAACGTGGCGGGAAATTAGTTTCTGGCTGAACGGCTCACTTTGTGCTGTGGTGATCAATACAGGCCTGAAAAGTAGCGCTCTGGTTTTATGGTAATTGGAAAAATGATTTAGCTACCTTTCAATGTTAGCTCTATCAATAACATTCAAAGAAAACATATGCTCTCCATTTAAATGTTAATTACATTATTTTGACACCAAATAAAGGCAGACTTGTCACATGGTCTGTTAAGCTTTCAACACATCTTGTCTTCCTTTACCTAATATTATCAGCAAGGGCTACATTTAAAAGTAAACTTTTGAACAATAAGTGTCTCAAAAATCCCCCTTTTTTTTAAAGAGATGCACTGCTTCCATTAATCAGATGGGAACTTAATGTGTTTGTGTGAACAACGTGACACAGTGTCAGCTTGATTTATGATCAGCGGTTTAAAGGAATCCACGAGATCTTGCTATCGAATAAACAACATGGGATTTTCTGTCGGCTTCACAGCTGTGGCCGAATGAAGCGGCGAGGAAGACGACCAGAAAAGTGATCGATGATCTCACGGATTGATGAAGCCGTCAGTGTCGCGCATCTCGTGCTTGAAAAGCATTACAGATTCCACTCGTCCTCACGTTGTCTTTGACTGTCACAGGACCGAAAAGCTGTTCACTGATGCAGTCTGAGCTTCAAGGCCCGCAGACAAAAATGAGCACAGTGGTGCATTCAGACGGGTCTTCATCTTCTGACACCGATCTATGCCTTTTGAAAATATATTCCTGATGGAGATATTACGAGATTCTTTGAGCTGATACTTCTTGAAGAGTTGACCCAGCTCTTTCCAGATAATGTGGGGCAACTCTGTCCTTGAAGTCTGGCTCAGTTAAGCCAAGAGTTAAAACATCAATGAACCAGTTTGCTCATTTGCTCTCCAGCGTGTGACGCTGCACGGTAATGCAACCAGTCAAAGCAATGTACGCAGAGTATGTGAACCCTGCTTTCTTTTATCGGCGATTACCAATTGGCAGCGCAGCCTCGGGCCGCAGGGTCTCCAGTCTGTGGGGATAGTTTGATAGATAAGGACACCAACGGTGGCTCACATGTATATCTGTGCGTGGTTGTGGTGAATAAACTGCTCACCCAGCAGAGGACGAGAAATGAAAGACTGCCCTTAATGTGAATGTACACAGAGGAGAATGTCGTCTTTTGAGGTTGTGGTGATTTTTATTCACGTTGATTTCCATTAACCCATTTTTAATATCATGTTATTAATGTGAAAGTAAAAAGAGAATAGTGGAGTTGCAATTGATGTTGTTGTCATTTCTGATTATTGGGTTGAAGGTAAAAGTTTTCTGTTCATTTTTTTTGGACACATCTGTCCCACATCATTCTTATTTGTATCCCTTTATATAAAGAGTTTAGAATCTCTTCAATAAACATAGTATTTCAGTAAGATATCTAAAGTTATTAACAGCAACAAAATACTGTGATAATCCATCCATCCATCCATCATCTATACCCCCTTCTTCTTATTCAGGGTCACAGGAATCTTTATGGGGAATGTTACAAAAACAGAGTCTCATGTTGTCATAGCGTTTGATCAAACATAAAAACATAACATGTACACTCTACAATCACCTTTGACATTTTGGCCAAAGTTCTCTGAACATTCAAAGTTCATTCGCACTGATTTGTGACGCTTTTAAAGTTTTTGTGCTTAAGATTTACCCTTGCCAATTGTGCTGATCATGATGGTCATTACAACGGGGATCGGGACGCTGAGAAAATCCTCAACAATCGGCATGGTAGTTTCAATTTAAAAATGTAAACATGCCAGAGTTGGCAAGAGAGATAATTTCATCTCTAGTCTGAACAACACAATATTAAGGACATCAGAATCAGTGCAACATAAAAGTAGTGCATTTCTAAAATCAGAATCAGAATCGGCTTTATTGGCCAGGTTCGAACGTTGTCCAACAAGGAATTTGACTCCAGAAATTTCACTCTTTCGCAGTAGATAAACAATAAACAAATGTGGTATTTTTGACATATGTACAGATAAACATCTAAGGTGCAGCAGTTTGAGGTAGGGAAAAAGAAAAAGAAAAAAGGACTGCTCTAAGTAAAGAAAAAGCTTTGTGTTGCCTGAGGGCAGTGCCAAGGAAGATGTAGACTGGCTAATCATGATTACAGGTTAATAACTTTTGATCCATCTCTTTGAGTTTTTTTTTTAAAGTAACAGTAACAGTAACATTTATTTTAGGCCTGTGTTGGTTTAAAAAACAAAGTAATTAATTGTTTTATCGCTATGATAGCTGGAGTTTTCACTTAATTTAGGAAAGATCATTCAAATAGTTAGAGGCTCTCACCGGGAAACCGTCTTGCCCAAACCTACTACACTGTACAACGCCATCCCCTCGTGGGCCTGCCCCAGTTATCCGGTCGTGTTTCTGTTATAGAAAATCTTTCAGTGGAGGAAGTGCAAGCCCGTGTAACATCTTAACAGTGAGGCAGACATCCAATGTCGCTGTGCCAAGCTCAGCAATGCCAAACCTACTCCATATGGGATTTAGTGATGCCTCACTTCCAGAAGCAATCTATGCTATCTAATGAGCTACTTAAAACACAATGGTGGTGACATTGTCACATTCTAGGAGAGGATTTCTGGCCCCACTTTGGCACACTGAGCGGCAGACTTGCTTACTGTTGGTCACAGTGTTATGGCTGATTGGTGACTCTTCTGTCTAAAACACTTGTTTTCCTCAATGTATCTCCCAGTCTTAGTATAGTCCAGATTAAGCTAAAAAAAAAAACAGATGTCTTATCCCTGTTGCTCAGCTTGGGAGACTTCCAGCATGGGAGGAAGATGTGAAGGCTTTTTTGATTTCTTGATAAAACTCAAGGGTTAAACTTGGGTGGTGCTTACAAACACGACTACTGCAGTTGGTCATACTATAATGTCACCACATCCTAGACACCAGACGTTTTGACGAGACATAGTAGACACTTTTTTTGAACGTTAACTCAAAAATGACCACGTTCTGTTGTGTAAGTTGCAGACTTTCATAATCACTTCAGATACAACAATATATGCATTCAAGGGTCTTAAATGTGCAGCAGGGTGGCCTGGTGTTTGGCACTGATACCTCACAGCAGGAAGGTGTCTGATTTGTCTGGATTGTCTCCGGGTACTCACACCTCCTTCCACAGTGTAAAAATATGTATATTAGGTTGACTGATGATTGTAAATCACCCGTAGGGGGGAGAGTGTTCATGGTTTGTCTGTTTATGTGGCCCTGCGATGGACTGGTAACCTGTCCAGGTTGTACCCCTGCTGTTGTCCTGTAATGAGCTGGAACAGGCCCCCGTCATCCCCGCCTTATCTTCCAGCCTTGCATTATACAGTTTACAGCATAGCACCATGTTGGTGCTGCTTGTCTCATCTGAACCGCCCGCTTCAAACAAAGCAGGTATAAAAATAGATGGAATACAGTATATCCCCCTTTTCTTGCGGTGCTCCGGCCTGTGCCAAACAGGGACCTTTTAAAACCTCTTGCTATAGGTTCACTGTTATCTTTTCCTCTATAAAAGACATCCTGTTGCGTTGAGTCGGTGGCTGAGGTCAAATATAGCAAAATAGTTAATTTAATCATTGTCACAGCATTCGTAGATGATGCAACCCTACCTCGCCATAAACAAGGTTCAGTGAGGTATTTTCTAGCTTTATTCAAGCTATTCTTTCGACTGTTTCAGACAATAATATGAAATTAAGAATGTGGCTGTGTGCATTTGGCTGCTGGCCTGGTGGCCTGCTGGGATGTCGGGGCCCATGTGGAGGATTTGAGGCCAAAGCGAGAGACAGATTTTGGAGGGAATGGCTTGCTTCCATGACCTAATAAAGCATGCACAGTAAGAGCATAGCGCAGACATTGTGCGAAAAAAAGTGTCATGAATTGATTGCGATAGATGGAGCATCAGAGCATCAGACAGATGGGAAGATGGAGAGACGACTGAGTCGGATGGAGAGAGGGAAAGAGACAGCTGATGGTTTTTATGGGCAGAATCACTGCAGACAGCTGATCCAGAAAATCAATGGCAGCACTGATTAAATGGGCAGCAAGACAGAAATGCTTACTGTAGCTTGATAATCTCGATATTTCAGCAGCATTATGCCGGAGTCTTTCTCTCAAAGCAGGAAGTGAGTATAAGCCCTTTGATAAAAGGGGTGTTTGATTAAAGTTTATGATAGGTGTTAATTAGTGTTGGGCTCATATAAGATCAGCAATCAGGATTTCTCAGTCAGCAAGACAACATTGAATAATTAGGATACCCAGTGCCTTTTTACTACTAATATTCAGTATTGATATATTTGAATATGTTGAGCTTTATACCATATAAATAAATATGTTTGGGGTGATGATGTCTTATGAATTCATCTATTACTTTTAGATGATTGGCCCTGGAAACCTGCATGTTGGGACTCTAGGTTAGTTTTTAGTTTAAAGCGCAGGCATCTCTGAGGACAGCCTTGGTAAGACTTTAGAGTCTTTTACTTTCTGATTCATATACTGGATAAAATAGTTGCGGCGTGTAATATTCCCACTGAAATTGAGCTATCAAAACTGTTTGAAAACCTGCTTGAAAAGAAGAGCCTTCTCGGCTGTTTGATCTTAAAAACGCATGATATTTCACTCTTTCTTTCCCGTATTTTTTTCTTGCTGGTCATTGTGTTTTGACCTCAACGGCCATTTGTCTCCCTCCATCCACAGCTGCACCTCTGGGCCTCTCTCCTTTCATCACACAGTCACCGATATGCCCAGAGCTCCTAACCCAAAATAGGAAGAGGCTGCTTCCTGAGTTCTCAGGGCTTTTCATGTCAAACATGCGCCGATCTACTTGAATTGTTATTTCACCCACCCGGCCTTGTTCTCGTTTTCATTTCCCCCCTTTCGTGTTTTCCTTCATGGCAGGGGCAGATGCAGTGAGGGGACAACAGAGAGATGAATTGTTCGGAGGGCATTCATCTGCTTCACCTCCACAGCTTTTCAGAAGTTTTGTATGAGGTGCCGATGTCACAACTTTCCGCGGCACGTTTAACTTGCAAAGACTTAAACTGTCTACACTCACTGGTCCATCAAGGAGCTCTGAGGTTCATCACTAATCTTAAAGCTTTGACTCACCTCAGTACTTTACACATTTTGGGCTGGACAATCTATTCTGTCGTCGACGTTGACTTGAATTTTCTTTTACAAAGCTACCCCTTGAAAATCTCTTAATACCTACAGACTTGCACCCTTGAAAAAAGCTCTGAGGTCGTTGTCTTCGCTCCCAAGACTTGTTTCTTTTAACTATACCTGAGGTCCAATCATCAGTTCCCAAGCCGATTCCTACGTATTGAACTTCAACTTCTTATTGCATGATCTTAAACATGATTTTAATATTCATCCACTTCTGGCTGTAGATGTAACTGATCATTGTCAGCCATGTTTAAAACAACTTTTGAAAAACTTTAAAGGCCTAAAACAAGTGATAATTTTGGACTTTAGTGTTGTCTTTGAGGATGTGCTTGTGCTATCTGATCAGACGATACATGAACATAGTCTACTGCACGAGCTAAACAGGCTACAATAATGATAACGATAAGGGCTAAATTCCTTAGAATTGTGATAAGATTGCATCTTAAATAATAGTAAAATCCTGGCCGACCTCAGCAGCAGAAGTCTCTCCTTCTGGCCTTGACCAAGTCTGTCTAGATGTCATCAAGGTGGGCTTTATTCATATTGAGTATATTAATAATTTCCATTTATTATAAGATAACAAGCTAATGAATGAGCTGAGTGTTTTTCAATGACTCCAATACAGATGTTGTTTGTTTGTGACTAGATGTGTTAGTGTATCTGTGTGCGATGGTGTCAGTGTGTTGTGGTGGTCGACGTCTGCCTTTTATTGTGTGTGTGCTTTTGTTTTAGTTCTGTAAAGCACTTTTTGTTGCACTCGTTGTATGAAAAGTGCTATACAACTATAGTTAGATTGATTTGATTTTTTTTTTCTCTCCAAACTTAATGCACTAGTCATAGGTTTGTCAAAAATTAGTTGTCAAAATAAGGAGTTTTTGCTTCATTAGTTGGAAGAAATTCTCCTGTTTGTTAGTTCAAGTCGATACCAACGTTGATGTCGACTTACTTTCCTCTTGAAAATGAGGTTTCTGTGGGTCACGGTGTCCACGGACTGGATTTTCATTTACATGGCTTTTCCCTCAAATAATATACACAATGGATTTACAAAGACCACAGAGGTGTAGTCAAATATGGAGGCCCAAAACTGACATAATTAAAAAAATAAAAGCAGAAATATATATATTTTGTTCTTCTGTGCTGTTTTGTCAAGAAAATATATTTTTTGTTTTTCCTTTTCCTTATACATGTACATGCATTCCTTGTTTTTACATTCCTCGTCTCCTCTTTTTACTTTACCTTCTGCGTTTCTGCCTCATTATACAAATGAGGAGGGCTGCCCTTCTTTGTCCAGCTCCCCTACTATTGGTCAATAATGGGAAGGATCCTGCTTCTTCCTGTTTCTTGACAAAAACGCAAAATGCAAAAGGAAGGCTATATATATATATATATATATATATATATATATATATATATATATATATATATATATATATATATATATATATATATATATACACACACAGTATTTCTGCTTTTATTTTTAATCATGTCAGTTTTGGTTCTCCATAGTCAATGTCATCAGTAGAACAAAACAGTGGACTGGATTATCATTAATATAGAGATTCTCTCATTGAAGAAGTGGCATGGAGTGCCACACCCCAGCTTGCAATTTTCCCCTGTAGCAATTTGAAACAACTAAAAAAATGGGTTGATGAAGCTGAACATTCAGCTTTATGGCCCATTAGTGGCTCATGGGACCCTATGCAGATGCGTAGTTTGCAATACAGCAAGAAACGGCTCTGGTTTTTAGAAATCCACATTTTCATCCTGGTCACCACCTGACGGGAAAAGAGACGCTTTAGTCTCTTTCTTTTAATTTAACCTTTTGCCCCTATTTGATTTCTGTTTTGGGTGTAATTTCCAGTAAAACATCTTAGTTTGCCAGCAGGCCAGCAAGAAAACACAAGACAATTGGTTGTACTTCCTCATTTCTGAGGAAGTATCTCTCTCTTTTTTTTCTTCTGCATAGAACCTCTTTGAGAGTTTCTGGATAGTTATCTTTACCTCATTGCCATGATAACCTGTTTTGTGCACGCTCACGCTGCGAGGAGAGCCCAGCTGGGTGTGTAAAATCAGTGAGAACATTTAGCCAGTGGACATTTAGGTCAGGTGGGTGTGTTGCAGCTGAAACACACAAATGTGTGTAATATTGGAGATTACAGAGACTTTTTTTGTTTTGAATTCACACTTCATTTCTGTTTCATGTAGACTTTTTATGGATGTGTTTTTTATAGGGACATGTGGCCACCATAGTCACAGCTTTGTTCTGTCCATCGTAATCATGGCCCTCCCTTGATGGAGAGGTCACCACAGCTGAGCTTTGCAGCCCCCAAAAACAGATTTTGGCAAGGTGATTCACCCAGGCTGCCCTTCCTGACACAACCTCGCAAGCACAGGCAGAACGAGCAACCGTCACACAGCCGGAATCAAGCTGGTGACCTTCTGACTGCCAACCACCGGGCCGCCAGAGCAGCCTGGGGAAAAAAAAAGAAGAAGAATAAATTAAAATTGAAATCAAACGGTTACATTTTAATTTTCCGTGTGTGTATGCAGAAAGAAACTTGCAGCTTTGTCAGGCGGTGTAATCCTTATCTTAACTCTGACCATGACGAGGCAGAAGGGTATGGTTCAACAAACGGGACAGAAGCAGATGGAGACGCTGTGCTCCTGTTTATGTAATCTGTGTAATCTCTCAGAAAAAGAAAGACATCATTACTTTGTAAACAACACTAGATGCTTGAGTTTGGTATGTTTGTTTTTTTAGGACAGAAATATAGTGTCCTAAACTATTAAAGGATTATCTTATCTTATCTTATCTTAGTGGATCTGTCTCTGTACGCCGCGTTTTTTGGTGAAAGAGAAGTTACATTTCAGGAACTTTGTCATTTCATCATCAAATGTGATGACGTCTATTGTTTTGTTTGTTTCATGTCATCTGATTTTGTAAATTTTGATTTGTACATCTGATTTTGTACATTACTGTCTTTGTTCTTTTGGTGATCTCTCATGCTTTTGCTTTGCTGCAAAACATTTTTACTGGAAGGTAACTACTGGCTGTGTCCTAGCGGTATAACATATGATAGCAGTGGCGATAAGATGACACTATTTACTGAAGAAAAACTAAGCCCACATTTGAAAGCAGTGTGTTTTTGAGTGTACGATATGGTTTCTCCTGGTTGGGTTGTGGATCTGATCCATTAAACTGTTTTGGTGCAGTCCTGGTGTCCTTGTACTGTTCTTTAGTTGCACCTCCCTCTGGAGCACCGGTCACCAGAGTGAAGTACAACTGAAGAACACTGGAGGAAAGTTTGTTTTTCTTTTTCCTGTTTTTAGGCCGGAGTATTGCTTTTTCAAGAGACAGAATAAAAGCAAATATTGATTAATGTGCATGCCCAGGAGAATTTAGGAATTGGACTTCTCTCAAATTGTTAATTAAAACTGCAGTTAAAACTGCTTTTGTCTAGAATTTAGTGCAAAATTGATTGTCTTTTATTTAACACATCTCCCTCTTATACAAACTTTAGCTCTTTTATTCCTTGTTTTTGATACATTTTAATGAGTAAGCTGAAAGTTATGAATTTCCTTCCATGAATTTTATTCATCAAGGAAAATGAGGAGAGGCAGAGTTATTTCAGGACAGAATAAGTTGGAAAAGATTAGCAGGATGCCAAGAGAGATGAAGAAAGTAAGCAGGAGTACAAAGCCATGTGACGCAAGGCAAACTAAAGTATTATGACGAGTTGTATGAGAGGCTGAACACAAAGGACCAGAGGATTTGTACCGGTTTGAGAGGCACAGATTGAGAGGAGAAGGATGTGCTGAAGGTTTTGGTGATTAAGGATAGGATGGAAATGTGTTAATGAGGAGAGTATAAGGGAAAAAATTGAAATAATACTTTATAAAACAGGTGAACGAAGAAAATGAGAGCGAAAGGTGAAAGGTGAAGAACCTGTAAACAAAAAAGTGACATGGCATTGGTAAGTTTAAAGTGAGATCAGCTTTGAAGATAATAAGGAATGGAAAGGCAGTTGGATGACATATCCGTGGTAGTATGGAAGCATCTAGGAGAGGAAGGGGTGATGTATTTAACAAGCTTGTTGTTGAACAAGACAGTAGTGAGACCAGCCCTACACTTTGCCTTGGAAACAGCCGCACTGACTAGGAGATGGGAAGCAGAGTAGGAGCTGGTAAAGTTGAAGATGTTAAAGTTTTCTTTGGGAGTGATGAGGATGGATATAATCAAGAACATTAGAGGAGCAACCAGCGTCAGATGTCTTGGAGACGCAGAAAGAGAGGCTAGACAGAAGTTGTTTGGATACATAAAGAAGAGTGATGGTGAATCCATTAGTAGAAAGATGCTGCAGTTGGAACGTTCAGGCAGGAGAAGAAAGGGAAGACCAAAGAGGAGATTTGCATTTGGTGAAAGATGATACCCAGTTGGCTGTTGTGACAGAAGAAGATGCAAAAGTTGAGAGGAAGATGGATAAAGGGGATTCTGATGCAACACAAGGAAAGTTTACTTCTATAGAACAATTCAACAGGGTGATTCACAGTGCTTTATAAAGACATTGAAAAGCAGGATTAAAAGTTTGAACAAAAAATGATAATAATGATGGTGATCATGATGATGATAAGATAAATAGATAAAATAAAATAAAACATGCCGTAATTTACAGAATTTAAAATAATCACTTAAAAGCGAATGAGATGCAGGAAATAAAGGTTGCAGTGCATTGTGGGAGAAATGCAGAAGTAAATAAAAATGTTTTCAACCTTCATTTAAAGCAACTGAGAGCAGCCCTGATGCATAATGGGAGTTTGCTCCACAGGTGAGGAGCATCAAAGCTGAAAGCTGCCTCGCCGTGTTTGGTTCTAACTCTGGGTACAGAAAGTAGGTGTGACGCTGACGACCTGAGGGTTCTGGTTGGTTCATAATGGACCAGGAGATCACAGATGTATTTTGGTCCGAGATCATTCAGACATTTGTAAACCAACAGCAACATTTTTAAATCTATTCTGTGACGGACAAAAAGCCAGTGTAAAAATCTAAGAACCGGAGTTATATGAAGTGAACCCAAAGGGAAAAAGCCGAAAAATGATGATTCATCAGATTCATTTATTCAACAAGAATGAAGCCCTTCAAAGTTCATACCAAGACATGCACAGTCAGCCCATACTGTTAATTGATTGCCAGTATTTAGGAATCAAGTTATGCATCTGTCCATTTCTTTTAGCTCTGCTGGACTCCAGCTTCTGAGGGAAGTGTGTGGCTCTCTATAATCTGCAGTTTCATTAGTCACAGTCTTTTCACTGAAAACAACTGTCTATGTGATTAGAAGCGGAAGACAAAACCAAAACAGCTGAGTCTTGGCATATGAACCAAACACTAAGCTGGAAGATGGTATAAGGCTCACCGGACCTGGAGGATCTGCAGTGCCATTTCACTACGACCACCCTCTCCACATCGTGCGCGTCCTTGTAACAGTCCTTCAGAGGATTTGTCGCATTAAATGCTGTTGGGTCGTGCGAGTCAGTTGCTTGTATGCAGACTCACTGACACATCGACACGTTTGTGCTTGAATGCATTAATTTGTGCCATCAACACTGACACGTGTGCGATTCCCAGCTGCTGTGTTCGGTTGGAGGAAAGGGAAATAATTTGAAGTTGCTCATCATTGATCAAACTGTGTATTATTGATCTAGCTGTGTACAGGTCAGTGTAGCCTTGGGCAGAATAGAAGGACTTAAATCAGCACAAAATCAATCCTAATCCGTTGCCCTTCAACACGTAATGCACTGTGGAAGCTGCGTTTTCTGTGTCCTATCGCTGCTCTGCGTCTGTCCTGTGCAGACAGTTCACCCATTGAGCTTTCATTCTTTACCTGTCAGCTTTGAGTTTCCTGGATGACAAACTGACTGAGTTATCTTTCAACGGTTACTTGATGTGCGTGCGTGATGAGAGGAGGGGTTATGGCTGTGTGTTTGCATTTAAAACAGTCGTTAAGGAACAGACACAAAGCGTTCGTTATGTGTTTTTCCACGAACAGGTCGACATCTGATCGGCAGAGGTAAAGAGAGCCAAGGCGTGAGAGGAAGTGAGGGAGAGTCCACATTAGTTACCGCTCTCTTGTTATCAGGAGGAAAAGGAAAGTGGAGCAGGCCCATCCACTGCATCTGTTATCAACGCTCCTTTTCCTAGTCGTCTGTTTAAGTTGGCAGCAAACTGAAAGACGGCTCAAAAACTGAAGGACATGTGAGGACGGGCAGGCGTGAATAAGATGTGATGGTTTGCAGTGGAGGGATGGAGAAAGAGGGATTATATTAAATTGAGATTGAGAATTTGAAGATGAAATAGACTATGTTTAAGAAATGCAGTGTGTCTAATGATGAGTGCCGTCCTGCGCTGGCTCAAGCCTGACGGGAGACCACAGAGCTCTAAAACCCTCACAGCTCTACTGAATACAATCAACTGTGTGTGTGTGTGTGTATGTGGGTGGGTGTGCGCTAAGTCTTTACTGAAGTGTTTACATTAGGGAAATGAACTCTGGCTATCACAATCCTCTCTCTGAAGGTTGATTGAGCATAAACGCCCACACACACACACAAAGAGGCATTACTGGAAGTCTCTCATCATCGGCAGTGACCACAATGGGCTGGTTTATTGTTTTTCCCTCTTTGTTGGTCGTAGATTTGGCATTTGGTTCAAGTGGTTTTATTTTCACAAGTGTAATTAGACAATAGGTCAACAGTTGTTTTTGTGCTGAAGATTATTCAGAAAAGTGGACCAAATGGGCTACTGGCATTTTCAGTCTGCAAATTTGAGCATCATCACAACAGTTATATCATGCTGGTGTGGAAAGCAACATGTGCTCAGATGCGCAGTCATCTGGCGGCAAATGCAGTAGAGGAAAGCTGTCAAACCTTTTTTTTTCTTCCCAATGTACAGTACACTCACTGGCCACTTTATTCGGTACACCTGTCCAACTGCTCGTTAACGCAAGTTTCTAATCAGCCAATCACATGGCAGCAACTCCATGCATTTAGGCATGTAGACATGGTCAAGATGATCTGCTGCAGTTCAAATCAGCATCAGAATGGGGAAGAGAAGTGATTTAAGTGACTTTGAACGTGGCATGGTTGGTCTGAGTATTTCAGAAACAGCTGATCTATTGGGATTTTCATGTACAACCATCTATAGGGTTTACAGAGAACGGTCCCAAAAAGAGAAAATATCCAGTGAGCAGCAGGTCTGTGGGTGCAAATGCTTTGTTGATGCCAGATGTCAGAGGAGGATGGCCAGACTGGTTCGAGCTGTTAGGAAGGCAACAGTAACTCAAATAACCAATAGTTACAACTGCACAAGAGCATCTCTGAACGCACAACACGTCGAACCTTGAAGTGGATGATCTACAGCAGCAGAGGGCCACACCAGGTGCCACTCCTGTCATCATGGAACAGGAAACTGAGGCTATAGTTCGCATAGGCTCACCAAAACTGGACAACAGGAAAAACGTTGCCTGGTCTGAGTCTCGTCTGCTGCCACATTCGGATGGTACGGTCAGAATTTGGCGTCAACAACATGAAAGCATGGATCCATCCTGCCTTTTATCGGTTCAGGCTGGTGGTGTTGGTGTAATGATGTGGGGGATATTTTCCTGGCAGACTTTGGGCCCATTAGTACCAACTGAGCATCGTGTCAACGCCACAGCCTACCTGAGTATTTTTGCTGACCATGTCCATCCCTTTATGACCACAGTGTCTTTTGATGGATACTTCCAGCAGGAGAACGCACCATGTCATAAAGCGCAAATCATCCCAGACTGGTTTCTTGAACATGAAAATGACTTCACCACTCAAACGGCCTCCACAGTCACCAGATCTCAATCCAATAGAGCACCTTTGGGATGTGGTGGAAAGAGAGATTCCCATCATGGATGTGCAGCCGACATCTGCAGCAACTGCGTGATGCTATCATGTCAATATGGACCAAACTCTCTGAGGAATGTTTCCAGTACCTTGTTGAATCTATGCAACGAAGGATTAACGCAGTTATGAAGGCAAAAGGGAGATGCACAAAATGTTGGGCCTCCATCAGCAGGACAAAAATAATTATAATTTATTATTATTATTATTATTATTATTACTATTATTATTATAATAATAATAATTATTACTATTATTGTTAGTATACTATATTATGGGATGCCTGGGTCTGGGGCCCTCCGTTGTCGGGCCGGCGCGGGTGTCGCCCTGTTGGGGGGTTCCCTCTCCCCGGGCCCGTCTCCGGTCCCCCCGCTGCCCACGTGGCGGCGCTCCTTTGGTCCTGGAGGGCCGCTTTTGTGGGGGCGGGTGCGCCTGCCCGCGTTGGCGGCCGGGGCGGCTCTGTCTCTCCGGGCAGGCTGGCCTCTCGCTGGGTGGGGGTCGTTGGCCTGGGGGGTGAGGGCCTCCTGGCCGCATGTCCGGCCCGGGCCGGGTGGTCGGGGTTTGCCTGGATCCCGGTCCGCCGCCGTGGGTTCCCTGGCTGCCTCTTCCTGTGGTCGTGGGGGCCCCGCCCGCGGGTCCCCTCGGCCACTGCTGGCGGTGGGTTTCCTCCCGCCCTCTTCTCGCCCTCTGTGGGGTTTCTGGTGGCCTGGGTTCCGGGTTCTTCCTTGTCGGCCTCTGGTCTCGCGGGTGGCGGGGTTGCTCCCCCCCTCCCCCACTATAGATACAGTTCAGGTGGAGCTTTGATAGGATTATTACGCACGCAGGCACGCACACACACACACACACACACACGCACACGCACACGCGCACACACATCTGCTCACTCACCTACATACTCACTCCGCAGTTTTGGGGGACAGATAGCAGGTAGCCTAGCTGTGATTGGGTCCCGGGGACCTGGGATAGTTGCTGCTTGTGTCTCTGCCTGTTCTCGTGTCTTTGTTTTTTCTCTTGCAGATTTCCAGGGTTCGTGTGCTCATTGTGCGTTTCCATGTGTTTTTCGCGTCTTGGACTAGCAGCGGATCCCCCGTGCGTGCGTGCGTGTGTGTATATGTATATATATATGTACAGTGTATATGTATATATATATATATATATATATATATATATATATATATATATATATATATATATATGCGCTTTAGGTTCTTACCAACATCGTATTAACCATTAATATATATGCAGACAAGGAAAAACAAAAGAAATGAAGGCAATAGGGGTCCTACTAGCAAGGTGTACCTAATAAAGTGGCCGGTGAGTGTAGTAAAAGTAATCTTTTTATCTTCATGTTTACCCCACATTTCACACATCATGTGAGGCTTAGCAGAAAATGTGTTTACTGTTGTAAGACAAGCAGCCAGAGGAGAACAGAAGAAAAGTACATAATCACGATTTTGTTTTTAACTCCACTATTGGGAAGATGATGTGTATATGAATAATTTAGAGTGATGATTTACTCAGTCCCTGGTGCTTTTTCCCCTCTCTGAAGACGTGTTTTCTCATATTAGCTGTTGTATGATCTGCAGCAGCATCTCCATGGGATTCGTCTGGATGTCCGTGTGATGACTTGCTATTAACTGTCCCCCGATCACTTCTTTCTTTCTTTCTTTCTTTCTTTCTTTCTTTCTTTCTTTCTTTCTTTCTTTCTTTCTTTCTTTCTTTCTTTCTTTCTTTCTTTCTTTCTTTCTTTCTTTCTTTCTTTCTTTCTTTCTTTCTTTCTTTCTTTCTTTCTTTCTTTCTTTCTTTCTTTCTTTCTTTCTTTCTTTCTTTCTTTCTTTCTTTCTTTCTTTCTTTCTTTCTTTCTTTCTTTCTTTCTTTCTTTCTTTCTTTCACATCTCAGTTGTGAAAAACTAATATTCAGTTGTGTAGCACTTTGAAGGCTCACAAAAGCTATATGTATTATAATCTCTCTTGTTTGCCACCTGTGATGGTTGCTGTTGTGTCTGCATCATTTTCATTTCAGCTTTTTGACTCTTGGGAAATATCTCACATTTCAATGTTACAAAGGTCTGGTGGCTGACTGCCTTCGCCGTGCTTTAGATAAATTCACATCAGGGCTTTTTTTAAGCTTTCCAAGTATATTTTATTTAGACCGTGTGTGTGTGAGAGCATCTTTGATGCCGGGGTCTGACCAGTACTTGGAGCTTTGATAATCATAGCAGTAAGTGTTTCAGAGCTGGTGGATGAGTTTCTGATATTGTGTTTGGCAGAGTTGGATGAGGCATCCATCCATCCACCTTCACATTGATCAACACAGGATGAGCACAGTTTAAATATGGTCATTGGGGTGAGGGTGTGTGCTCTGAGTTACCTTGTTTACCCCCCCCCCTGGGGTATTTGAACTTTTTCTTATTTGAACACAAACATGACAAGCGAAAGATGCGGTCATTTGCCGCATAAGGGAAATAAAATCTGTGTCTCTTGACGCCTTTTTCATTCAGACATTTGATCGTGGCGCTGTGGGCTATTTTTAGCATCTGATGCGCTTTATTGAATCTGCCATCTGAATCTGGATCTTTGTGCGTGCATGTGTCTGCTTGTGTGAGATGCTTGCTCTTTCAATCAATGCTATAGATCCCACCCTTTCTGGGTGCAGCTGGCTTAAATGCTCATCCAGCTGAGCCATGGCGCGTGTGTGTGTGTGTGTGTGTATATGTGTGTGTGTGTGTGTGTGTGTGTGTGTGTGTGTGTGTGTGTGTGTGTGTGTGTATTGATTGATTATTGAAAGCTGTCATTTCTTCTCCCGGTGGAGCCTCTGACAAGATCCTATTGTCATCTTTTAATGGAAAGGAAAGCATTAAATTGCAATAAAGAATCTTAAACACTGACCTATAAATGCTGCTAGAATAGCGTATAAACAGAATAATCTCCAGTGCTTTTACTATACAGCTGCAGCACGCACGCATACGCACGTGCACAGTCCTGCAAGTCCATTGTACAGAGACAATGCGCTTCCCTTCTGCAGTATCCACTTTATGTTAATAATTGGCTTGAAGAGCACTTTTGGATGCATTAACTCCTGTGTCAAGGTCACATCCGGCAATAAAAGGAGCTTCTGCGTCTGCGAGCTGCATTCAGAGTCGCACTCTTTGTAATGAGGTTGGCTGGGTGAGTGCGCTGGTGCTGAATCGCACCGTTCAAGTGTTTTTAATTCCTTCCTGGAAGACTCTCTTCGGCGAACCCTCGAGCTCTGAAGGAGGGCAAGGAAGATGTGTGTGTTTCTGTGGTGCCACAAAGATGTGCGGCAAAGGGATTAACGGAGTGTGTGTTAGTGGTGGGTGTGGTACTTAATACATGCTTGAGAGGAAACATGTGTGAACTAAAGATGGTACAGTAGGTTGTTTCTAAACTGCACATGTCTGTGTGGATGTATTTGGGGTTTGCCCCCCCCCTCCCCTGTGGCTTTATGCAGCATGTGTGTATTTCTTTGTGCTGCATCCTACAGGGGGTCTGTAGTGTTTTCCTGCTGTGCAGGAGAATAATGATTTGCATCCCCTCGACTGAACCGGGGGGGTTTATAGCACGTGGAGGGTTGGACCCGATGCCTTGATAAACGCTGGCTCATGGCTTTTTTTTTTTTAATCCTGTAAGTGATTACCTCCCCACTGTGTTGACGCTTGTCTGAAAGCCCTGTTCACACTCTGACGGACCTTCTTCTGTTCTAATTAAATTATGCGAGGGCAACATTTCTATACTCTCTGTTTAATCACCGCTGCAGCACAAGCATGAAACGAGAGAGGCACTTCGTCAGCTACATCTTAATTAATCAGCCCTCTTTCCAGTGAGGAGTTTAAACTCTTTAAAATTATCTGACACTCAATTTTTTTTGTTAACAAGTTCAAAAAATGTTCCGAAGCAGAGGCTCCTTCTTTTCTTACTCATCTTATGTGGAATTTTTTTATTTTCTTTTTTACAACTGGGATGTCAGGTGAAAGCAATTAACTTCAGTGAGCTACCAGTCAGGATGGAAAACCCAGCAGAACCCAGAGTCCCGAGAAAAAGAAGGATTAACAGCCGCTCTATTAATGACTTATGAGCCCGTCTTCCCGTCAGCAGACCACCAGGAAGTTGGTTTTTCTCAGAGGTGTCCGTTTTATGCCTCATTATTACACGTTCCCTGAAATAGCCATGGTAGTCTGCTGGTGGGGATTCCTCTTTATATTTACACAATTAAGTTCTGTCAAGGTCTTTTGTGTGTCGAGATTTTGTACAGGTTTAAACTTTGCTCTCACAGTTCAGTTTCTTTTTAAAATATGTACTTTAACTTATTTTTCAACAAATAATGCTTAAGGAGAAAGATGATGTAAATTTTGCTGAAGTAAATGCATGAGGTTACGATATAGTTATTACATAATACAGTTTGTCCCGTGGAGCGGCTCTGATTCAGCAGATGTCTGCAGCACATGTGTCATCACAGCCAAGCGGACAGCAGTGTCGAGTCAGAACTGTTGTCATAAGCCGGTAACTATTTTGTGAAATAGTTTAAGGTGGGTGTTGTGAGCTTCTCGACTCCACCTCTTTCATTTGCAGGATTGTGCATCATTTGAGATCTGTCCTGCAGCTTCAAGCTACCGTGTAAATGTAAATTTGTACACAAAGTACTCTCAATAACTCCTGAAGCTTATTATGAACACTTGAGAGCAGAGAGCAGAGAGCATGCAGCCTGAGTGCTCACAGCAGCACACACCCACCACACCAAACAGATAAAATACCCATAGTTTTTTTATTACTACTTTATTTTCACTGTCCAGTAGTTACATTACCTCATCCGGAGTTTGTCCACTTATACATCGGTGCAGATCTTTCTATTATGCACAGTTTTGTTGGAGTCATGTGTTGAAACCCTCCAGATTGTTAAAACGTCACCACAGACATGTAACAGCCAGCCATCTGCTCCAACTCGCTGCATAATTCCTCCGTCACGCATGAAAGGACACGTCCATTTCTGTTGATGTTTTTTTTTTTATTAAGGTTTTTGCGACGTCGATGTTAAGAGCTTCCACTTGTGTATGGGCGACTTTTCACACGTATTAGAAACGGTGTTGCTTCTAATGCTGCATTCATGGACAAACAGGGAAAAGGGAAATTCTTATTTTCAACAACAATGAATGCGGTAAACCTCAGATGACTTTGTCAAGATATAAAACATTTAATAAAGTACTGTTGGAGCATTTTTAGCTAATTAATTTATTCAGCTTATATAACTGAGGATGAGAAGTTTCAGTTTACAACATCTAGTAACTAAAATTGAGTTGTGATTTAGATGGAAGAGTTGGATTTCCAGTCTGTGATGTAACCTCACCCTCCAAATCTGAACAGTACACCGAAAAACCGCTGCAAACAAAGTGACAGGGTTGTCACGTCAGA
Source organism: Cololabis saira (assembly GCF_033807715.1). Lineage (NCBI taxonomy): Eukaryota > Metazoa > Chordata > Actinopteri > Beloniformes > Belonidae > Cololabis > Cololabis saira. The sequence goes on along the minus strand of NC_084594.1, from coordinate 30,297,024 downwards.
CACCCAAATCCAGTATTTCCTCCCAAGCGCAGATTTATTATATTTATTTTCCTGTTACATTTACATACACTTTCCTCAATGAGTGAAATGATGAGTTCCAGCAAGATTATGGTGAATATTGTTATTTCTAAATTGATTTAACGATGACAGTAGTTTGTTATTGTCACAATACCATAACAAGAACACAGTGATGCTAAAATGTGTTTACGTATTACACATATGTTTTAGTTCAGACCTCCCTTCCTTAATCTTCATCTTTGCTTAAAGGGGACCTATTATGGATCTAATACCTATTTTAAACAGGTCTTGAATGTCTTAAAAACAAGCTTTTGATTTTTTTTTTGCTAAATAAATTAGAAATTCAGCCTCTAAACCGTGTCTTTATCATCCATTGCATGCATTGGTCTCCCAGTTTTTATCTTTTTGGTCTCCCAGTTTTTATTTGTTTATTATGCTTATTTTTCAATCACAATGTCAAAGCACCTTGTATTTCATGTACTTGGACGAAAGGTGCTATATAAATAAAATTTGATTGATTGATTGATTGATCCCATTCTCTAACCTCATTATCTATGCGGAATTCTGAGTGGGCGGGGCTATGATAATGAGGCACTGTGCTGATTGGCTGCTTGAATGACGCGTAGAAAAAGGCGGAAGCTCCGGCCGGCGGAGTTAGTTGTTGTTCTGGCCAGAGTTAGTTGTGGGCGTGGTTTCACGCATCGGAGGCCAACCTATGTAAATCGCTCGTCGTTACGTAACGACGGGAGCAGAATCTGAACGGCTCGTAGATCCACATCACACTGGATGGCTCATCCGGGCGGCTGTAAAGACACTGCAGAATTTGGTTGCTTTCCTCCTTCTCTGAGTTGGCAGGCTGAGGGGAGACCACTTTATATATGTTAAAACAAGAGAAAACGTGTTTTTCATAATAGGTCTCCTTTACGTCTGAAGTGTCCCAGCTTCCTTATCAAGGATCTAGTGTAACACACCTGGATCTGTTCTGTCCACCACATTCAGCTCTATTCACAACAAATACAATTCATTCCACAAAAGCTGGTATATGTTCTTAATTAGATTGAGTTTCGACTTCGATACGAAGTTAATGTGCTCTTAAGATCCTTGTTGAAATCTCGTCTCCTTCTGATAGCTTTATCTGCTGGATCCAATAAAACACTTGTGTCTCGTTTGTGATTAGTGGCCTGAGTTTGCATGAAGGTGCCGGCTTTCCTGCTCCACAACATATCGTCACTTCTTCATTCACTGATTGCGTTTTTTCATGTGCCTCCGTCTTAGGATTCGTCCTCAAATGGCCAAAGAGAAGATCGAGGGCTGCCACGTCTGCACACTGGTCACACCTGGAGAACCGCAGGTCCTCCTGGGAAAGGACAAGGCGTTCACCTACGACTTTGTGTTTGATATAGAGTCGGAGCAGCAGCACATCTACCAGTCCTGCGTGTACAAGCTCATCGAAGGCTGCTTAGAGGGCTACAACGCCACCGTGTTTGCTTATGGTCAGGTATGACGCCTTTTCTCATTATTGTAAGTCATTTGTTTTTCAGATGCTTAAGATTACCATGTAAATTAGCACGATAATGGTGGGAAAAAAGTAAGTCAGTGTTGCTATCGCCTCAAAATAAAGAAAGTACTCCGGGCATGCATTTATCGGATATGCCGACGCAGCCATCGGACAGCTTTGTTCATGAATATGAGAAGATGTTGGGTCTGTAAGTGTTCACGAACCGTGTTCCAGACGGGCTCGGGGAAGACCTACACCATGGGGACCGGCTTCGATGTGAACCTGGCCGTGCAGGAGCAAGGCATCATCCCGCGGGCGGTTCACCAGCTGTTTGAGGGGATCCAGAGCCGGAGGGAGCGAGCCCAGGAGGCCGGCAATCAGCCGCCCGAGTTTAAAGTCAGCGCCCAGTTCCTGGAGGTGGGTGACCATCGCACAATCTGACTCAGTCTAGAAATGTAAAGGATGTTGGAGTGATAATGTTGCTCGCCTGTGTGTGTGTGTGTGTGTGTGTTTGCGTCCTGGATTTTGGTTCATGTTAACTCCAACCAGATGGGACAAAATGGGGGAGATGACGGGATCAGCCTCCACTTCCACAAACAGGAAGTGACAGCTTGAAGACAGATGGGGTGGGATGTCTGCTTGGGCTTTGTTGGTGCTGATTAATGTTTGCCATTACCTCTGACATTATTGCTCATCACTCTGGGCCACAAGATGGATACGAGCAGGGAATCGAGGAGAGGAGGGATGCTGGTGCAGGAAAAATTAGATATACGACTACTAATCATCTCCTCTGGGAGTATCTGGGAGGCAAATCTTTAGGTTGCATGTGGGAGTACATATGTGTTTGTATGACCTGATTACTTTAATAATCTTGTAGGGATAGATTAAAAAAAAAAGTAAAATTAAGTAATTAATAGCTTTTATTCATCGGTTTTGTTCTTTTCTGTCTTGTTCTAAGTTATTAGTGTGTTTTTCTTCGTTTTTTTTCAGGTCAAAAGGTTATCTTTGATGGTAAACAGACGTGTGTGTGTGCGTGCGTGTGTGTGTGCGTGAACAGCTGAGCTCTCAGTTGACCTCTATGACCTCTGACCTTTGCCGGTTTCAGAGAGGCCGTTAGTTTGACTGCTGTTGCTGCAGAGCTGTGTTTCAACAAAATAAGATGATGTCACTGTAGTAATTAATGAAGTTACTCTGTTGTAGTTGTACAATGAGGAGATCCTGGACCTGTTTGACGGAGGCAGAGACCCCGAGATTCGCAGCCGGAAGTCTAACATTAAGATCCACGAGGACGCCAGTGGCAGCATCTATACCACGGGAGTCACTTCCAGACTGGTGCACTCTGAAGAGGAGGTGGGTTTGTGTTAGTGTGAAGGCTTTTTATAGCCAGCCAAGAGTGTTTCAGCTCTTTTTGGGGAGTCTTTCACCCACTCTTCCAGCAAAAGGTTCTGGCTCTGTGGGGCAGCGTCTCATGCTTCTGCTTTGAGGTCGAACCGCTGAGATTCAGAGATGCCTCCAGCTTTTATCCATCGATGTGTTTCATTGTGGATATTGAGGCATATTAAGTGTCATTATTCTGCAGAAGCTATTCTCAGATTTGTTGCAGTTTAACTGTACCGTTCCTCCGTTTGGAAACCTTGTTCACCTTGCTGCAGGCTACAACTCCAGCTTTTCTGTGTGGAGTTTGCATGTTCTCCCCGTGTTCCCTTGGGTAGCTAATGTGAGCTACTCTCACAAAAACATGCAGCAGTCCTGGGCTATACATGCCCCCTCTGGCCAACCAGGGCGCCAGATGGGGTGGGGAGGATCTGGCCGGAATAACGTGATCCTTCCACGCACTACTCCCGGCCAGAGAAGCCCCACCCTGTCTGGTGAAAAGATGCGGCCTGCTCACTCCTCAGGTTAAGGAGGAGACCTGAGCTCAGTGCAGGGTTGGTAGAGGGAGCAATGCCCAGGACTGTCACTTAGGTAGGAGCACTGGGTGATGAAAATGGGAACAAAATCGGGGATAAAAATATTTAAAAAAAGAAAAAAGAAAGAAAGTCAATTCTAGGAGTTTAAAGTGAAGACACATGAAGACAGTGAAGTACCGGTACACCAGGAAGGTTTGTGAGTGTGATCATCGATATAAAAATTGCTTGCGACTTGTTTTTGTTTCCCAGACTGCTCTTTGGGAGAATATTTGAGTTTTTTGTCTTTTACTCTTCATTGAGAATGAATGTAAGCACCTGTCTTTGTTTTTGTGTACATCCGTCCTGCAGCTGCTGCAGTGCCTGAAGCTGGGCGCTCTTTCCCGCACCACAGCCAGCACGCAGATGAATGCCCAGAGCTCCCGCTCGCACGCCATCTTCACCATCCATCTTTGTCAAATGAGAGTCTGCCAACAGCTGCAAATGGTGAGGCTTTATAGTGGACAATTGGGGTGCTTGAAAGATGAGAGGATATTACAATGATTAAAAAATAATAACATGATGACAGGAAGCTCCGGATCGTGTCTCCCCTTTAATTTTTATGCCCCTTCCATGTCAGCTGTTAGTAAGATGGATTAATAAAAAAAAAAAAAATGCATGTATTTGGGGGAAAAATATAAATAGATGATGAATGAATGCTGATGAATGAATTAAGTGCTTATTTAGATATTGCATTGTGCAAGATGATTAAATAATTGCCAGTAACTGCCATCCCCCAGAATGGAGGCGGGGAGAGCGGAGAGGTGAACGGTGTGGACTCTGGTCCCATCACTCAGCCAGAATATGAGACGCTGATGGCCAAGTTTCACTTCGTGGACCTGGCTGGCTCTGAGAGACTGAAACGCACAGGGGCCACGGGGGAAAGGGCCCGGGAGGGAATCTCCATCAACTGTGGACTGGTGAGTCGGGCAGGAAATGATGATGTGTCCGCAGCAAAAATAGCATATATATATATGCTTTAGGTTCTTACCAACATGGTATTAACCATTAATATATATGCAGACAAGGTAAAAAAAAAAAAAAAATGACGTTTGCGTTGTCCTGTTTGTGTTAGCTGGCTCTGGGAAACGTGATCAGCGCTTTAGGTGATCAGAGCAAGAAAGGAGGACACGTCCCATACCGGGACTCCAAACTCACGCGACTGTTACAAGACTCACTGGGAGGCAACAGGTACACCAGCAGACACTCCATCTCACCGGCTAATCATACATAATAGAACGTTTTCTTGGTTTGTTAAAACAATATATTAAGATCTGCATCTTTCCCTCCTCTGCAGCCACACAATAATGATCGCTTGCGTCAGCCCGTCGGACCGTGACTTCATGGAGACTCTGAACACCCTGAAGTACGCCAATCGCGCCAGGAACATTAAGAACAAGGTGGTGGTGAACCAAGACAAGACCAGCCAGCAGATCAGCGCCCTGCGTGCAGAGATAGCCCGGCTCCAGATGGAACTGATGGAGTACAAGGCGGTGAGTGATGGATGGCAAGGAAGAAGCATTGCAGAAGAAGACGGGGGAGGAGTTGAACGGGATGTTAGGCATGAGAAATGCAACGTGGCAGGTTGAGTGATAACACAGAGCTAGGCTAGCCCGGGTCGGGTATCTGAGGCAATAAGGCCATAAGAGAAAAGTGTGAATAACTGTACAGAAAACATGCTGATCAGCCGTTCCTGCTGTACCACCTGCTGACTATTATTACTACATTAAATACCATTAGGGACATGTGCGCAGCCGTGAAAGCCTTGTCTATTGTGCAGCCTGACTACTGAGATTAATAGACCAGAGATCAGCCTTTTACACTGTTTTATAGAGGCGATCTATCATTCAGCTGAATGTATTCTTCTGCATAGAGTCAGTTACAAAGTTTGCAGGTTGGTTTGCATGAAATGTAAAGAGAGACCTTCTAAGAGTCTCTCCTTTTTAATCATCTTTGACCTCCAGGGCTGCAAGAGGCAAGCAGCTATTTAGCGGAGCTGTCAGTCTTTTGTGGACTTAAGAGGGTTACCGCAGATACAAGGGGGAAGTAACTATAACGAGAGACTCGGAGCTGACCTCGATGTGGTAACAAGGGATGTGATGTGACCGGAATCCAGAAGTAATGGAGTGTCGCGAGCTGTGACCGGATTTGATAGAGACTCTCTGTCCGAGACTGAAACAACTGGATTTGTTCAGTGTTTTGGATTCAGGGTTCAACAATAGCAGCTTGAAGAGGCAAAGACGGATCAACTTGTTCTGAACAGCCACATTGTGCACAGTCGGGCCCCAGTACTGTGTGTGTGTGTGTGTGTGTGTGTGTGTGTGTGTGTGTGTGTGTGTGTGTGTGTGTGTGTGTGTGTGTGTGTGTGTGTGTGTGTGTGTGTGTGTGTGTGTGTGTGTGTGTGTGTGTGCGCGCGCGCGCGTGTTAGGGATCGATTCAAATGTCAAGATTTGATTCGGATTCTTAAGATTCAGAATCGATTATCAAGATTTGATTCGATCCGATTTGATTCCGATATTGATTTGGGTTAGTGTTATTAAAACTGTTTTTTGAGCTGTTGCATGAATTATATGACTGTAGTTCTGCAAAATATTACTACTAGTATTATATTGAGATTCAACAGCAAGTATTGGCAGCTAATGATGCTGTAAGGACCAATCAGCTCCCAGAATGCTGATAGAACTGTTTTCAGAAACATCATGTGGGTCAGAATTACCAAACAGATCCAGGGAGGAAACAGAGACGGATGAAATCGCTTTTATTTTTCCCATATTCTGTTTTTATTTGTTCCATTTTCGGTCTATTTTGTTTTTTAATTTTTGAGCATTTGGTTTTTAGCATTTTTTGCAAATGTAACCCCAAGACAGTTTAGAACACTTTAATGTTTTCATACCTTTAAACATATTTAAAGGCAAAAACATGGCACCAGTTATTCTCGTGTCCAACAAAACATTCCTTTTTTGGGGATAAACAAAAAAATAACCAAAAGTTGTAATGTAATGATTAAAAAAAAATACATAAATAAATAAAAGAAAAAAAAAGAAAGAAAAAAAAATCGATCTTTAGACATATGAATCGATTTTTAGGAATTAATATGAGAATCGATTTAGAATTGGGAAATCGATTTTTTCAACACAGGCCTAGTGTGCGTGCGTTTTTAGTTGAGGGTTTGTTGCTGACGGTTTGAATCCATGCAGGGAAAGCGTGTGGCATGCGAGGATGGTTCAGAGGGCTACAGTGACCTGTACCAGGAGAACGCCATGCTGCAGAGAGAGAGCGACACGTTGCGGCTCCGAGTAAAGGCCATGCAGGAAACCATCGACCACCTAAACGCCCGTGTGACTCATCTGCTGGCCAACGAGGTCAGCACGCTACTCACCAAATCAAGTACGTGAGAGGGATGCGTAATTACCACGACTGGTCCAGCTCAATCTCAGCAGCTACCTTGTTAGAAGTAAATTAACAAAGTATGATGACCTCTGACCTCTAGGTGAAGGCAACGAGGAGATCGGGGCTCTGGTTCATAACTATATCCAAGAAGTTGAAGGACTCAGGTAAGCGCTCCAGATCTGGTATGATATGAAATAAGCTTCTCTTTCAAAGAAGTCGGGTTGGTAAACGGAGCAAGAGCCCTTATGGATCTCATATTATATTTTGAAAAAGCTCTTTCTAAGTGCACTCATCTTCCTCTGTCAGGACCAAACTTCTTGAGAGCGAGTCCATGAACGAGTCGCTGCGACGGCAGATGACTCGCCTGTCTTGTCGTTCCCCCTTCCCGACCTCTGTGCTGAGCCCGGCCCCCGGTCACCCCCCCGGCTCCTCTCCCGCGCCCATGTCCATGGAGGCGGAGATGACTGACGTGCTGCGGCGAGCCAAGATGGACATCGAGAGGCTGAAGAAGAAAGAGAGGAGGCAGCGAAGGATGAGGTGAGGAGAGAGAGAGATGCATTCTGCTCTTAGCTTGAAGTTTTTCCCCTTCTTCAAACATCTTAGAAGTTGAAAGGGCATCATTTTCTCTGCCCATGTGTTCCACCTTCCTCATTACTTTTCTCTTTAAGAGCGACTGCAGAAGTCAGTTATGGCTGTGGGAATTAGGGAAAACTGAGATGCTGAGAATTACGCAGCCTTTCACACAAAGAGGCCTCGTCAGTTGGGTCATGAGAGAGAAGATTACGCAAACTAAAAGGCTAATTGTGCGCTAATGGAACTGGGATGAAGGTAAATGGCCATGTAGAGATGGTAAAAGTAAAGGAGGGAGCAAAGGGGAAAATAAAATTGGTAATAAAAGTTAAAAGCCTAAGGAGAAGGATGAGGGTACATGTACTGGTGGGGACTTCGCCAACGACTTTGGAGGGCTGATTTGGCAGCGCTCCCAAAGAATTAATGGTGGATGTTCGGGCCAGGTGCCTTCTCTCTCGGGGGCAGAGTGTTTCTGCAGAGCCATCTGGATTATTAGTATTTTTTTTCTTAATTGCTTCTGTTGTTTTTGTGGAACATCATTTCTTTTTTTTTTTTTGCTTTCCGTTCTGCAGTCCAGAGATGGAGAAAGGCCTGAAGAAGCGAGTAAAACTGCACACTCAGGAGAACGGAGAGAACCGGCAGAGCGGTGAGAACGGTCAGAATGGAGAGATCGACTCAGATGACAATTTCGCCGAGGCAAGTTTCCACACGCGTTGTTGCAGACTTTCACCATCATTCTTTAAAGAAAAAAAAGTCTGATTTTTATAATCACTTGCCTGTCTCCCGGTAGGACGTCATGTCTCCGCTGCAGGAGGAGAGTGGCTGCGACGAAGATGAGGAGGAGGAGGAAGGCAGGGAGGAAGAAGACGATTTCGACAGTGACGAGAGTCTGGTGGATTCGGACTCTGATTCGGAGGACAAAGGTGTTGTCTCTGTTTTGTTGATTCTTTGGGGAGAAATCATGTAGTTTTGACATAATTGAAGACATTTTTGGTGTAAATGAAGCTGCTATATCATGCAGGTTAGAGTTCTGAAAAAGAGTGTTGACAAGTATCGCTGAAAGTTTTGGAGTTGATGTAAAGGGAAAGAAAATCCCTTAGGATTATGGAATCATTTTCATGTTCAAAGATGTAAAGTAAGGTTAAAATCTTTCTCAACCCCCGTCTCTAATTTGCAGCCAACTTCCAGGCTGATCTGGCGGACCTGACCTGCGAGATTGAGATCAAGCAGAAGCTGATAGACGAGCTGGAGAACAGCCAGCGGAGGCTGCTGATGCTGAAGCTGCAGTACGAGGAGAAGCTCATCCTGCTGCAAAACAAGATCAGAGACACGCAGCTGGAGAGAGACCGCGTGCTGCAAAACCTCAGTGAGTTCGCTTCCTTCGCTCAGTTCAAGGTAAGGTATCCCAGCACCACCTTGTTTTAAACACTGCTGACATGGTTTCGCAGTGTCCATGGAAAATTACACGGAAGAAAAGGCCAACAAAATCAAACAGGAGTACGAGAAGCGGCTGAAGGAGATGAACCGAGACCTGCTGAAACTGCAAACTGCACAGAAGGAGCACGCGCGTCTCCTCAAGAACCAGGGGAGGTACGAACGGGAGCTGAAGAAACTCCAGGGCGAGGTCAACGATATGAAGAAAGCCAAGGTAAGGAGACGGCAGCTGGAGCCACGCGGGCGCGGATAAAGGGTGTCGTCTCATCTGACGTGCTTTGCTGCTGCGTTCAGGTGACGCTGATGAAGCAGATGAAGGAGGAGCAGCAGAGGAGGAGGATGGTGGAGGCCAAGAGGAACCGGGAGATCGCGCAGCTCAAGAAGGAGCAGCGACGACAAGAGGTGGGCAACCTCTCCGTCACACATTTACAAATTAGTTTGCTACCTTCAAAGAACCAAAAAGAACCCACAACTAACTCTGAATTGAACTGAAACTGACAGAAGTTTGAGGTGTCCTCACTTTTTATCCCATGTTTAAAAGAAATCATCAGAAGTATTGTTTTAGAAGCATGAGCTGCTGCTGCCTCTGGCACCGGGTGCTATAGTTCACTCCAGGATACCTTGATTGTCTTGAATTTTAGGAAATACTGAATCTTACACAGATTCAGTATTTCCTGACCCACAGCAAAGCCCCCCCCAGAAAAAAAAGAAAAAAGAAAAAAAGAAGCTGAGTCTGCTCCATGTGTCTTAGTGGTCACAGCGTTCTGCTCTACAGAAACTTCATTTTTTCCATCTGCTAGTTGTTTTGACTCTCAAAAAAGCTCCAGTTTTGTCTCTTCAGACCAAACATTATTCTCCCAGAAACGTCGTGCCACGTAAACAAGCATCTTATCAAATTCCAGTGCGGTTGTTTCATGTTTATCTTGTAGCAACTGATGTCTTAGTCTTTCTTGAAACGCATGGAAGGCAACAGTGGAGAACCTCGACCCTGGAGTTCCCCCTGAAGATATTTGGCTGTTTTCTTGAACCTACGGTCTTGTCTCGAGTCCTATGGACTTCCCACTTTTTAATATTTGCAAATGTAGTCACGGGAACGAGTTCTCCTGGAGAGCAGCTCACTTGATTATACTGTATGTACTGTTCCTTCTGAGCTCCTCCAACAACCCTCTCCTTTGCTTCCCATGTTCAGACTGGTGCATGTAATGATGGCGAACACCAGGGTGGCAAGTTTTAGCCCTTTAAGCAGGACTAATAGCTCATAAAAATGATAAAGGCACCTGTGTTACTAGTTAAGCTTGTGAGTAAACTGAAACATGACTATGATAGATCATACTAATTGACCCCAGGAAGAATAGTTGCTGCTGAGGCAGTGACTAATGGGGATCTACAATAAATAAATAAACAAAAATACTTCCAACAAATGTGTACAGACTTGCAGTAGCCTTGTAAAGTAACAATAGAGCCTTTGTTTTCATACATTCGTTTGTTGACTTGATCGAACTGAAGCTTGGAGGTATATTTGGTTAAGAGATAATTACTTTTGATCTTATCACTTTTCATAATAAATCTTTGTTTCAAACAGCTCTGATGTTAAAAACAAATTTGTCTGCGTTTGCAGTCATGCCCTTCTGCACATATGGAGGCGATGTATTTCGTGCACCATGTGTGATCACTGCACTGTATGCACCGAGGTTTTATGGATATTTTGCGTACACATTCATTAGAAAAGGAATCATTTGGTAATTGCTGTGCAAAGTATGAATGCAAACTTGACTGAACAGTGTGACAAATGTTATACACGTGTTATTAATTTGTAGCTGCGGTCTTTGTGGTCCAAAAGCTGCAAGTTCATTTCGGTATTTAAAGAATCCTTCATTGTGGTGATTTGGTCCACAGAACGCTGACATGTTGCACATGTGGACATTCAAGCCTCCAACTTTCCACCTGGAATATTGAAAGCCTTTTGTATTATCGTGTATTATCGTAATGCAGACGGATTTCTGGATTACATTTTTTAGTGCACACTATTTAACTGTTACGTTTCATCTTTTGATGGTTTCCCAGGAGCAGGATAAAAACAATTACTCTATCTTGAATCAAAGTAAATGCATGCAAACCTGGTGGTTCAGAGAAACTAAAAATGGATTTCTTTCCATCAGTACCAAATCCGGGCGCTGGAGTCTCAGAAGCGGCAGCAGGAGATGGTGCTCCGCAGGAAAACCCAGGAGGTGACCGCCCTTCGTCGCCTGGCCAAGCCCATGTCTGATCGTGTGGCCGGACGCGTGGCCCGCTGGAACACGAGCCCCCCGGCTACGGACTCTGGAGCCGATTTTTCGGCCAGCACCACGGCGAGCAGCTCTGAACCCGAGACCGGCAGGTCTGTGAGTGGGTTGGTGCGGCACTGGAACAACAAGAACAACGTGTACGGATACCTGGGAGAGAGCGAGGGGAGTGTGGACGGCACACGGGTCATCGGGTGAGAAGTCATCGCTGAGATAAAGACTGCCACATACGGCATCCAGTAGTTTTTCTTTGTTTTTTTTCCTCTGGGTTTCTTCAAGTTGTTTTTTTTTTCTCTCTTCTCAGGGGCAGAAAGAAGTTGCAGCGTAAACCAGCAGGACTGGGCAGCACTGCAGCTGCAGGCAGAGCCAATAGTTTCTCCAAGTCAGCCCGTCAGAAGTGGCAGGCCCTCGAGCGTCGCATAATGGATATCGTCATGCAGAGGATGACCATCTCCAACGTGGAAGCTGACATGGATCGCCTCATTAAGGTAAGAACGGCATCAATGCCACTTTAGATCTTGTTAAAACCTGTCCCGTTAAATGTTAAAGTGTTTTTTTTTTTAGGTATATTCTTCTTCCATCAGTTTCCTGGTCTCTCTCTCTACCATGACATTACATTTAGTACCCATGTCACTTGATAAAAGTGAAAGTCAGGAAAACTGTTTGCCCCATTTGGCAGTTGTACCCTGCATTAGCAGATCTTTTAAGCTGAGCAATATTTTTTTTCCTTTTTGCTGTCTCTGCATTTGCGTTTTTGACGAGTTAGAAGCGAGAGGAGCTGACGGCCCAGCAGGAAGCGCTTTCACACAAGAGGGAGGTATTGATGGCCGAAGGGGAGGGACCAGAGGCCGAAGACCGCCTGCTTCAAGAAATTAGTGAGGAGATTGAAGTGCTCAATGCCAATATAGATTACATCAATGACAGCCTGTCTGATTGCCAGGCCACCATCGTGCAGATAGAGGAAACCAAGGTACGAGGACAAACACGAACACGTCCACGCCGGTCTGTAAACTTGTTACCTTTCATGAGAGAGCAGTCGGTGTGCCTCCGCTGACGGTCAGTTTTGTGTTGTCCTGCAGGATGAGCTGGACTCGGTGGACACCTCAGTGGTGATCAGCTCCTGCTCCCTGGCTGAAGCACGCCACCTGCTGGACCACTTCCTGAAGGCATCCATAGACAAAGTGGGTTTAATACAGAGAATCTTGGAAATAAAAGCACATTCACAAAGACAGGATAATACTGTATGCAGAGTACCATAACTAGCGTTTATTTGGATGCACTGCCATCTAGTGGTATCTATTCGTTACTGCAAGCTGAATGTACAAATGATCAATGAGAACTGAAAAATGTGAAGGCATGGTTTGATATCAATGAGCTATCATTAAATCTAACTAAAACTAAGTTATTAAAGTTTAGCACTAGAAAAATAAATAATCAATTAACAATTAAAATTAGTGGTATGGAAATAGAAAGAGCAAAAATAAGTTCCTGGGGGTAATAATTGATGATAAACTTTGCTGGAAATCACATATAAATAGTGTAAAATCAAAAATGTCTAAAACCCTAGCAATATTAAGTAAAACAAATTATATCTTCAGTCAAAGAGCACAGTTTTTGATGTATAACTCACTCATAGTTCCATACATTACTTATTGTGTGGAGGTATGGGGTAACACCTATAAAAAACACATATAAACCCTATTTTCTTATTACAGAAAAGAGCTTTAAGGTTAATTAATAGATATGACTATTATGAACCAACAAGTAATCTCTTTATTAAATATAATACTACTACTAATTCCATGATATAGTAGAGCAGAAAACTGTTTTATTTGCCTTTAAAGCCCAGCAGAAACTGCTTCCAAACTGCATTCAGGATTTGTTCCAAATAAAAGAAACCCGCTATGACCTGAGGGGGAAACTCATGTTTGAGATGACGACAGCAAGAACAAATATTAAAAAGAGATGTACATCAATTAAGGCAAGAGAAATATGGTATAGTAGTGACAACGACCTAAAAATGTGCAGTTCTATCTACAAGTAAAAATGAGAAAATGTTTAAAGAAAATATTGTAAATAAATATAAAACACTATAACTATAAAGTATATTATCAAAAACATTCTAGAATGTGAAACGTCAATTTTAATATTTTGTCTTATTTATTTTTGTCTTCTTTATGCATTGTTTGTTTCCAAGGATTAATGCTAATGTTTCTGATTTAAGCTGATCACAAGAGAAAAAGTAGGCGCTATAAGCTACGGCTTCAGCCTACACCTTTTCGGCAAAAGCAATGTTTATTTTACTTTTTTCATTTTTTTTTTGTAAAATAACTTGTACAATTGACCGAAATAAAGACAATTCATTCATTCATTCATCAATAAACTCATTGCGTAAAATCATACCATAACCTTTATTGTTCTGTTAAATTCTCCTTTGTCTATTAGTTTGATTACTGGGTGAGTGTTGATGGTGTTTACTTTCGTGTGCAGAGTTTACATGTGGCTCAGAAAGAGGCTCAGATCCGACTGCTCGAGGGCCAGCTGAGGCAGACGGACGTGATCGGCTCGTCTCACAATCACATGATCCTCGATGCCCTGCGTGAAAAGGCTGAATACATCCCCGAGCTCCAGGCTCTCATACACAATGTTCAACAGGGTGAGCATTCATATTTTTCTCGCATTTGAAGAACAATGAGAAGTTTAAAAAATGAATAAATAATGGTGAAATGTACAATAATTTTTCATTTAAGTCTCTTTTCCTACCTACCGATATATCTTTGTATTAGTAGATATTTTTGTATTATGTTCAAAAAGGCAAACTGATGTGTTGACTGTTGTAAAGGGAATTGTGTACAACCAAAACCTACAAATAACATCTTTTCTGGATCAAAATAACATAGAGGTCGAAACAAAGAAAAAAAAAAAAAGAGTTTTACTTTATGATTTATTCAAGTATATTTTGTCTGGATTTACAATTTAATCTGCTAATTATTTTTGTCCGACAAATACATTTTACATGTTTTTATGTAAATGTTTTCAATGTTTTTAACATGTCGGTAATTAAAAAACCTAACATTTATTTGTCGGAAAAAAAGAATTAGCAAATTAAAGAGTTTTCATTTAGTTTTACTGACAACAAATCTGACATCAAAGCTTTGACCACTGAGCTATTCAGTTTCCAGCAGAGTGAAAAACCAGCTTCTGCTTCAACATTGCTAAAATGTAAAGCTGAAGTCAAATGCATTTAAAAAAACAAAAACAAACAGACGTACAGTTCATGCACATAAAGTTTGTGTAGTGTATTGCAGGTGTAACAGGTTGTGTTTTTTGTGCGGACTTTCAGAGAACGGTTACACCAGCACAGACGAGGAGCCGTCTGAGTTCAGCCAAGCCTCCGACTGCAGGTGAGCCAATGTGCTAAACTTCTCAGGATGCACATTAAACCCAGTCCATCTCACATCCTGACCCACCCTAGTATATCTGCTGGAATTAAATTTTTCTTGGGGGGGGGTTACATTTAGAAAAAAAAGGAAGTACAATCTATAATATCTCTAATCCTCTCTGTCTTTTTTCAACAGTGTGTCTCAGATTAAGGAATCCAACAGCCAAGATGATTTCAAAGTAAAGGTAGAACTTCTGCTTCTGTCTGTTCCTGGTGTTTCATTTGGCTTTTTGGCCTAATTTTGTTGTGCCAAGAAAAACTTTTTTTTTTTTTTTTTTTTTTTTTTTGTCAGACTCTTCGCTATACCTGGGTGAAACCACAGAGTGGCAGTATAAGCAAACTCTTAAAAATCTTCCCTTCTTTGTCTTGGTAGCAGACCAGCTCTCGCCCTGTACTTTTATAGTGAATTTTTTGTAATGATTATATTTTTTTGTCTAGCCTGCCTCTTTTTGACATGTAAAAGAATGAAACAGATCTTGTTCACATTACTGTGTTTGCACGTGTTTGGCTTTTTCCATGTTAAATTATGTTTTCAGACGTCTTGTTTAAAGGGGACCTATTATGGCATCTAATACCTATTTTAAACAGGTCTTGAATGTCTTAAAAACAAGCTTTTGATTGTTTTTGATAAATAAATTAGAAATTCAGCCTCTGAGCCATGTCTTTATCTTCTCATTCTCTAACCTCGTTATGTATGTGGGATTCTGAGTGGGCGGGGCTATGATAATGAGGCTCTGTGCTGATTGGCTGCCTGAATGTCGCGTAGAAAATGGCAGAAGCTCCAGGAGTTGTTGCTGTTCCGGCCAGAGTTAGTTGTGGCCGTGGTTTCACGCATCGGAGGCCAACCGATGTAAATTGCGCCCGTTACGTAACGACAGGAGCAGAACCTGAACGGCTCGTAGAAGCCACATCACACTGGATGGCTCATCTGGGGCGGCTGTACAGACACTGCAGAATTTGGTTGCTTTCCTCCTTTTCTGAGTTGGCAGGCTGAGGGGAGACCACTTTATATATGTTAAAGCAAGAAAAAACGTGTTTTTCTTAATAGGTTCCCTTTAAATTAACTCCTAATATTCACGTACGCCTCAAGTGTTCTTGCGCCAGTATCCTCCTTCATCCTCATTTCACTCCATTTTCTTGGGTCCTCTGCAACACAATTGGTTTTCATGTTTCATCCAGATGGAGCCTCGTCTGTCAGCCCAGATGAAGGCGGTGTCGGCAGAGTACCTCGGCCCAATCCTGGACCCGTCATCAGGCGGGAAACTGCAGCACGTCACCAAGTCTCTGGCCTCGCTGACGGACATCCAGGAGGACGGCCTGAGTCTTGTTCCAGGGAGTCTGGGACTGAGTCTGACCTTCAGAGACACTTACCACAAGGACCGGGCATCCCGCACCATCAGCCTGCCCGTTAGGGGACACACCTTGTAAGTCATGGAGATTTAAACATAAATTAAATGTGGACCAGAGGTATTCTTGAAGTGTCACCTGCATGGAGAGACGATGGACGCACCTGTATCTTAGGCATGTATCAGCCCTACCAACCTTCAATCAACATTAATTTGGCCAACCAAAGATCGCGAGGCTACAGTCTACAATTTTCTTCTGATCACATTTTCAAGCTGAAGCTGGAAACGAAATGCTATCTTGTCAATAATGAAGCTTTAGGAAGGAAAAAAAAAAGATATATTGAGGAGATTAGCATCAACCCTCTGACACTGGAGATCCGAATGTGCATTTGCTCCGCTGGTATGCAAGAAAATAGTCTGCAAGGACGGCTTTAAAATAGTATAAACCCCTTGTTGCTATTAGATTCCTGACAGTTTATTTCATTGTTTTTGCTTTGAAAGTCTGCTTAGTTTGCTTGCTCTTGTGTGTGTCAGTCCTAGGCAGTCTCGGGGTTATGACACATCCCCGATTACGCGAAGGAAGTCTTATGACCGTGCATACAGGTACAAGTAATACCCAGTTCAAAGTTAACTTACTTGCAGATGGATTGTTTGATTGTAATCAAGTCTTCTTTTTTTCCTCCCCTCACGCTCCTCCTGCTCATCATTAGGCCCACTGACGGCTACACTCCTCCGTCCTCCCCTCCTCTGAGGACCAGGAATGACCGCAATGTCTTCTCAAGGCTCACCAGCAACCAAAGCCAAGGTTCAGCTCTGGACAAGTGAGTGCACGCTTGCCTCAAAAGCATAAAACGCGCACACAGGTTGAGTCCTCTTCGTCCCCACGTTTAAATCTGATCGATTCAGTTGCCCCTCAAACCCGTCCCTTTCTTTTCTTTTCTTCTCCCCCATGGTTTAAGGTCTTCATGGGTCCTGTGGATAGAAGGAAGGTCAGGCTTTTTGAAAGAAAAGTGCAGATACATTTCACTCTGACTTTTTTTTTGCAGGGACAAATGGCGAGAAACGGTCGTAGACTCTGAGTAGAGAATGCTTAAAAAAGCATCACAAAACACCATTATCCAAAACAAGGCGAAGAACAAAGCTTTTTCAACCTGGCTTTCCATAAGGGTGACAGCATTGTGTAATTGCAGTGGGCTTTGAATGCACATGAAGAAATTACCAGGAGGCCAATGTGGCTGATCAAACACCTGCGATGTCAGCTCAGTACTCAGGTTTGACATTGTTGTCAGACAGAATCCTGTTCCAGTTTTCCTCCCATTAGCATGCTGGAAGGTAAACTAAGGGTTTTAAATGCTTTTTTTTTTAGTGTGTAATTGTGTTTTCTTGCTACAGCAGTCTGAGGGATGATGTGGGTATGAGGCTTGTGTCAGCTGAAAGGGAGCCAAGTGTGGAATGAGCAGGCGTTCGCTTCCCTTCCCGCTCACAATCAATTCCAGCATTCCCCCTCCGACAAACGCTGGCAGTCAATTTCAGCCGGCTCCGAAGTTCCCTACTTTATTCCTGTTATTACGCCGGAGCATTTCTCGGCTTTTATGGAGCCCTAATTGGTAGCGAGGACGCTGTGAGAAATAAGTTAGGGTGTTGTGATGGCACGTATGCGTGCTGTATGTGTTAATAACTGCATGTCTTGTGTGCGCCGGAGCCTGTGGCTCCTCATTATCTGGACCAGGGGTAGGTAAATGAGATGGCACTTGTCATGTTCTCATGCAGCTGTTGTCGTTGGTGGGCATCTTGAACAAACGCAGTGCGGGAGGGTGTTTACGTCCGGGGTCTTTTCTAAAGTTGCCGCAGGAAAGTGAACCCCCATCGAGCGTGACGCAGGAGGAGAGAATGCCGTGAGATTTCTTTTCTTCCCATGTGTGGCTGCATGCAGTTTTTGCATCTTGGATTGAGGGGAATGACATCGGGGTTTGTCACGGTCTTCTCGCATCTCAGTTGTGTTAATGTTTTGTTTACCAAAAGAAAATACAGTGCGTAATGCATTTTATTTATTTATTTTGGGCCCAGATTTATCATTAAAACCATACCTGTCATTTGACTTGTACTGTCGTATTATTGCTGTTACAGACTCAACTCTGACACTCGAGTGATCGACACAAGCATGCATTTACGTAAATGAGTTAACATGTTAAAGAAAATACAGTTAAATGTAACTGGAAAGCGATGTTCTTCACAAACCCAATTAAAATAAAAGATGCCGTTTCAGTGACGCTGACGGGACTTTTGTCTTCCCTCGTTTGGTTGTTTTTGAGACGGGGATGAAGCATTTGACGTGTAAACACAAAATTAAAATGAACCTTTGTTTGAACCAAGATTTCTCATCCCTTGGATGGAGACTTGAATGACTTTCCCCCCCCCCTTTTTTTTTTAACCACTGAATTTCAAAATGGATTAGGTTTGAGAGTGATTATTTGATGCTGGCAGTCACCATAACTGACAATACTATAAATGTGGCCATCGCCTTTTAACACTGGTGTCCCCAAACATTTATTCTGTTTATTTGATGCTCAGAGACAACAGCACATCCCCTGAAAGATTATATAACAGTTAATAATGCACCATTACACACATGCCAGCATTTCCCTGAGAGTTATTCTGGCGGTATGGGTGTGGCACAGATTCCTTTTTTCCTCCATTAATTTCTCCCCTTTTTTAAACCTTGTTTGCTTTCCCCCCATAAAACCTTTTTCTGTACCGAAGCCCTGAATATGTCTGCAGAGGTAGAGTTCTGGAGTGGAGGCTGACCTTTTTGTAGCCAAACACAAAGAACAAAACAGAAAAATGACAAAAACTCTTAATGTTTAGTTCTGCAACCTTTGTGCAAGACCGTATCAGCATCAGTGCTTCCTCCTTGACCGCCTCTCTCTTTCTGTCTGTGCCCTTCAGTGTCTGCTTTGCAGACTGACAGTTTAATTTTAGTTGGAAATGCCGTTGCAAAGGGCTTTCTTGCAGAGCGCGGTATGAGATGACTGACACCGTGCTCATGTCTGGTTGTTTCATGCGAGGTTCAACAGCCGGAAGCTTGACTTCTCCTAAAGAGGGTACACCTGTAAGCACATCTAAAGCTTACATGCTTGTACATGCTTGTATGTTGTCAAAGTCAACTTGTAATGCTATTGGTACATTTTATGGACAGGTGTCAATCTTCTCTCGCCAGCTCTCAGCCAGAATCTAAATAACGGCATTTCCTTGAATATCCCTGTTTTATTCAAACCTTTAACCCTCAATGTGTCTCCTAACTCCGCTGGTTGAAGTCCACTCACTGGTAAATGTTGGGCGTGTTGCAGATACAGGTCAAACAAGACAGCCTGTTCAGTGAAGCGTTTTGAGAAGAAACACACTTTTGGGCAAACTGCCTGATTGACACTGAACAAGCTTTATTGTTGCCCGAGCCTTTCCTGCCAGCGTGTGCTCCGCTTTGTGTTTAAAACCCGTCTACTACTCACTCCTTCCTTTTGAACCCTTTTTGTCAGTAACCCTTCTGTCTTTTCTTCGTGTGGTTAACCCTTTCCTCTCCCCACCCTGCCCCCTCCTTCTCCTTGCTCCTCTTCTGCCTCCAGGTCGGATGACAGCGACTCCTCGCTCTCCGAGGTGCTCAGGTAGAGGAATCGTGTCTGTCACTCTTTGTTTTCCCATTTGGGCTGTCAACCCCACTCGGTGTCTTGTTCCTCTTTCTGGTAGTCCTTCTCCACCTCCACCTTTTAGTTGGGGTCAGTGTGGTGCATGATTTAACCACAGTGCCTTTGTGATGCTGCATATCTCTGAAGTCACATGCAGGATCTGAACCAACTAGACAGACGTGAAATGTGAATTACTAATCATCTGTATGGCCGTGTGTGTGTGTGTGTGTGTGTGTGTGTGTGTGTGTGTGTGTGTGTGTGTGGTAAGTCACTTCACCAACATGTGACTGCAGAATAGATGGAGTTAAAAAAACACAAATGAGTTAGAGAATAGCTGGAAATGCTGCGTTCTTCTCAAGAATAAGACGAGAACATCGGTATCGTGTAAACCAAGCCTGTCCATGTGCAGCAGGTGAAACCGCTTTTCTGCAACAATCGAAATACGATTGTTCTTTTTTGTTTAATTTGCAGAAACGTTGAGCTAAAACAACGCTCTTCACCCATCGTAGCTTCCAGGAGGGCTGTTGTCATCTCTGAATTATTCAGACAATGTGGGAAGGCTGCAGCTACTAACTGCATTTTTTCCCGTTGTCTACTTTCGGTAGGATGGGTGTAACCCTCAGAAATAATACACTCGCTGGTTGTCAAAAGAAGCCTGATTCTATAAAGATGTACAGCTGTTTTTTACGATGGACATGAGCCCCGATGTGTTTCAGAGGGGCGGCCTATGAGAATGCAGACCTCTGCATTGCAGGAGATTAATTGGACAGCCGCCCACTTCGAACTTTTGAGCGTGACCTTTCCTGGGAAATGTACAGCAAATGAGAGTGCAGTCGTTTCCAATTCGTACCCTGACATGTATGTTGCTTTACGCTCGCTTTACACTCCATCACTTTTGACATACACAACACAAAACACTTCAAAAGCATGGTATTTTTTTCTGTTTTTGAATCGTGTGTTTACTCCTGCATGCTCTACCCAAGTGCTACAAAGGAGTTTCCAGTTGTGAGCTTAACTCTGCAGCAGAGAAGAGTGTGGGTGAGAACAGCAGCTCCACAGGAAGTCGGGACCCAATTCTTTGTATGTTCTTCAAAAGTTTTCCGGTGCTCATCCGTAGTTTAAAAGAAAAAAAATATATATATTTTTCACTCGTCCATTTAACAAAACACGAATGCAGTTCCAGTGTTGGCAATGAAGCATGTTGGGTAAAAAAACAAACAAAACATAATCGAAGTTAAACTAAAATTAGACATTGAGGGTTTCCACATGGTACAGTTTACAAAAATATATTTTCTCTTATGTAATGGCTTTATGCTAATTTACACATCTGCTATAAATAGCATTAGATCTATTCGAAAAGAAAATACCTAATTTTCCTCCAACTTTTAACAATTCCCTGCTTCATTGACGTCATCCATCATTATTTCTAATTTACCCCCCACACACACACACAAATAGTTGTACCTCTCACCAAAGAGCCGTCTGTCCGTTGTTTTTTTTCCTTTTCCGTGTTTCTGCAGAAAGGACATGCTGATCCTACGCCATGTTTTCATTAACGCCGTTCTCGGGTCTTGGCCCCGCAACATCCATTAGCAGCTCTTACACGCTGCATAACACAGCGCACCATGATATTCTCCCCAGATGCTGACAGAAGTAGAACAGTTTCTGCTATTTTGAGTCTCACTGTTGTAAGAACTGGAGTGCTGCATTAAGCAACATTACATTAGGTCCTTTTTTTTCTCATTTCAGAAGGAAAAATAAGGGAACTAGATAGAAACTTCCAAGAAAGTACTCAAACTAATACACAGTTAAAGTTTTTTTTGAAGAAAGTAGGTTTGCCATGTGGTATTTATGTGAATCACTATGTTAATGGTATTTTTTTTCTAATTGGAATAACTCAGGTGAACATTAATAGGAGGAATTACTCGGTTTTCTGTTTTTTATTTTTGTCTTCTTAAATAGAATCAGGCTAGAAGAGTTTACACCGTACATTTGCCACCACAGTCTGGTTTTGTCTCCGCTAAAGATAATAATTTAACCATCTCATTAACTTGTTGCATCTCTCTGAATGACCTCCACGCACCATGCAACCTTTCCCCTGAACCCCAGACGGCGTTTGGCTGTTGGGCGTCGGCTTCCTTCTGAACTGAGGGGGAATGTTCACGTCGCTGCATGTGGTGATGATGCAAGGATGTTGCGCCGGAGTTCGTGGAGTCGGTCATCCACGCTGTGGCTGCTGCTGTTAATAATTGCTTTCTGAGCTTTTGTTCTGTGCAGATCAGTTCCTTTTTTTTGTTTGTGTGCCTTTAGTTAAACTTTGCAAACATGCATGCAGCCTCTCTTTTCACTTGCTGGTGAATGAGACTTTCTGACTTTAGTTGGCAACTCTAGCAAAGCCTTTTATCTTACTATTAAAGTATTATGTTATTTTGTTTTTTTTTGTGCTCAGACATCAGTGCACACCAGAGAAATATGTTGCCATCCTTGATGCCCGCATCTCTATTTTGTTCACTCTGTGCAGAAACAAATAAGTCCCGTTTCTTATTTTCTGTGTGTGTGCGCGCAATCAGTTTTCTTTTGCCCCTCACATCTCTTCGTGTCTTTGGCTCTTTCCTTCACACTACTTCGCACACGTGCACTCTCAATTGCACACCAACCGCTACCCATGAAGCCCCGCTAGGGACCAATTTTTTCAGCAGCTCTCCCTCTTCTCTCACCCTTTCCTTGCTCTGCCTCACTCTGCTGACTGCTCTGCAGGCTCTCTGGGACTCTGGGCCTGTCAGAGGGACATGGATTGTGAGGGTGTGGTGGGAGGTGGGGGTGGTAAAAGATTGACTGCACATAATATAGGAGAGGCTCTGTGTATGTAAGGAGGAGACAGAGATAGACAAATTGAACAAGAAAGCGGCTTCTACTGTTGTAATGTGTTAATTGGGCTGCTCTGCAGCTAAAAGGAAGGAAGGAGCAAGGAGGGATAGTGTTTACTAGTACTGCTGATGTTGTTGGACCATAAATCTATTAAATGTTTTAGATATATATAGATATATGTATATAGATGCAGTTTTGTGAAAAAGTGTTTGCCCCCTTCCTGATTTCTTATTTTTTTTGCATGTTTGTTGCACTTAAATGTTTCAGATCATCAAATAAATTTAAATATTAGACCAAGATATCACAAGTTAACACAAAATTTGAGGTCTTTATTATTAGGTCTTTATACGTTCTTTATTATTAAGGGGAAAGAAAAATCCAAACCTACAGTACATAGCCCTGGCCCCTGCACCTGACTGAAAGGGCTGAAGATGTTGTGTGTTTGTTGTCTGGGTGGCTGGGTTTTCTTTCCCCTTAATAATAAAAGCCTTCATATAAAAACTGCATTTTGTGTTTACTTGTATTATCTTTGTCTAATATTTAAATTTGTGTGATGATCTGAAACATTTAAGTGCGACGACATGCAAAAAAATAAGAAATCAAGAAGGGGGCAAACACTTTTTCACACTGTATATATGTAAGCATTCGGAGAATCCCCTGAAGTGACTGCAGCTCCACTTCTGTCCATGTGCGTGTACATTTTCTTTACAGGAGTAATTTGTCTGTACTCATACAAGTTTGTTTTGCTTCTGTATTTTTCTGTTCAAAAAAGATTTGTGTTTCTGTGTGCATGTTTGTGATCAGCCTGTGTCTTATTTGCGTACAGTCCACATCTGAAGGAAGTCGTCACTGATTTCCCCTGAGGAAACTGACTCCCCGTTTGTGCTTGTCAACTATAGGGGAGTGATCAATCCCATCGGGGGTGTGAAGGGGGGTCGGACGGCGCCCCTGCAGTGTGTGTCTGTAGCCGAGGGCCACTCCAAGCCGGTCCTGTGTGTCGATGCTACAGACGAGCTGCTGTTCACTGGATCTAAAGGTACACGCACCCCTGAGTGAGATCTTTACTCTTAAATGAGCAAATCCCGACACGCTTTGAGGGAAAATACTTTCAATGGAAAGAGGTTTTACCTTGTTTATTTAACTAAAGTCAATCATTACTGACCCACGTGCATGGGCTGCCGTGGCAACCAGGTTGTTGCCAGTAACAACAACACAGAAATGGAAGTGTTATCAGTGACTGCGTTTACATGCAGTCAATAACCCTTTTAAAACCCCAATATTAGCAATAACCGGGTTTGCACGGCCATGTAAACACCAATAACCCCTTTGAATAACCCGAATTTGCTCATAGTCGGGTTTTTAAAAACCTGAATATGACCCCTGGGTTACTCCTTTCAAAACCCGAATATTCGGTCATGTAAACGCCAAACGGGATATCCCGATCAAACGGAACATGAATTTGTTTTCTGCGCATGCTCTTTTCGCAAGGAATCTTGGTCTTTTGAGTCCAGGAAGTTCTTATAAACACGGAGAAACACAAGACCAGGAGGAGACTAATCACTTCATAAATGTAATGAAGGATATGAACATTTCTGCATTTGTAGACGGTAGAAAGTACCGGGATAGCGAGATTTACAAGAAGGTGAGAGAAAAGTTGCGCGAAGCAGCATTTGTTTTGAATTTGGATACAGGAAGAAGAAGCGGAAATGACAGTAATTGCGTCATCACGTTCTCCGCGCGTCGCTGGTTT
Organism: Cololabis saira; assembly: GCF_033807715.1. Classification (NCBI taxonomy): domain Eukaryota; kingdom Metazoa; phylum Chordata; class Actinopteri; order Beloniformes; family Belonidae; genus Cololabis; species Cololabis saira. The sequence goes on along the minus strand of NC_084594.1, from coordinate 30,272,800 downwards.
GATCCAGATATCCCAAATGATTAATTACCATGTATACAGGGATAACCCTGTTTGCTCACGCATGTAAACAGAATATTCCGAATGTTTCAGTAACCGGAATATTAGCAATAACCCGAATTTTGACTGCATGTAAACGTATTCAATGTATTCCTTGGCTTGTGAGTGCTGATCACTGCTGTATCAGCAGTGCTGAGCTCTGACAGCTCCAGTTTTGACTTCATCAATGTCCCTCACATTCCCGGGGAGGCAAGAGACACTTTCCAATCCAATTTGAGAAAACAGACTGATATGACTGTGTCGCACTTGTAGAAATTAGATCAGAATCACATTCAGAGCTGCTCAATATGTGGCTCTGTTGCCACGCTTTCAAATTGAAGTCGGTGGCATCGTTGATCATCTAATTTATCGTTTAGATTTCAGTGCTCTCTTTCAAAATGGCTAACGTCTGCTTTTTATCTACTTGAAACATATGATGAAACTGCAGCTTTTACTTTCCCGAGCCAGTACCGTGATGAAAATGTGCGCCACAGATCAGCCAGGAGCACAGCTACCTGCTGCATGTTGGTGTATTTAAACATTAATTATTGTATTTGTTGACATCTAACATTTTTTTCTAAATGTTAAATTACTAATTCAATCCTTCAGGTCCTCTGGTAGCTGTTCCCGTGGTTACAACCATTCTGTTCCTTTCAGCACTGTGATACTTTATGTTGTGCCACAAGTCTCACTTTAATTACTTAAATTAAACAATTTATTTATTACATTTCATCAATGAGTGTTCCCATTTCACAGGAAGGGAAATAAAAGCTTTTCTTAGACTCTTTAGCTTAAAAAAAAAAAGTAATACTTTATCTTAAATACATTTAAAGTAATACATATTGAAATGTGTTTAATGTTTTGTTTTCATTCACACATTTATCACAAGTCGCAAATATTGAGACATGAAAGCTTTTATTAGCCTCAGTGTATCACCGTCACCTGGTGGGGAAAAGGAGGGTAACGATGGCTGGTAAAGAGTGGTAAAGATAAAATAAGCTTATGTACTTGATATTTGAAATTTTCAATTTTCCTTCCCCAGACCGGACTTGTAAAATGTGGAATCTGGTGACGGGTCAGGAGATCGCCACCCTCAAAGGCCACCCAAACAACGTAGTGTCAGTCAAATACTGTTCCTCCTCCGGCCTGGTCTTCTCCGTCTCCACTTCCTACATCAAAGTTTGGGACATCCGTGACTCTGCAAAGTGTATCCGAACTCTCACGTAGGTTTATCACTCTAGAATCGCCCTGTCCAACTGTTCGGAGTTAAAAGAAACTTCGGCTGCTTAATCAGCTTTTTTTTCTAAGATAAGAGCGGTTATTTCCCATTGACGTTTCTTCTCCTCCTCCTTGTCTTGTGGTTCTGACCTCTCTTTACCCCGGCAGGTCATCGGGGCAGGTGGTTTCAGGAGACGCGTGCGCCGGCACAACCACCCGCACAATAACCTTCGCCCAGGGCGAGTGTCAGATCAACCAGATCGCTCTCAACCCGACAGGCTCCGTACTGTACGCCGCTGCTGGAAACATCGTCCGCATGTGGGACCTCAACAGGTGCGTTTGCTCAAACAGTAATCCATTCACTCATCTGCTTATTAAGTCCTTTTTGTATTCAAATATTCATTACCACTTTTACTGATTTGTGTAGTCTTCACGCTAGCGCATGGTTCATTCATGTGCTTGTTTGCATCTGACTGAAAGGGCTGAAGATGTTGTCGGTAGGCAGGGCAGGAACCCGGGGATTGTGATATGAAGCATGTCCAAGCGAGCGTTTTCCATGTAGAACCAGTTTCTGGCTTTTGAGGTGACACAGCGTCCTCCTCGCTTTTTCTGCTCCTGGAGAGAAACTATCAACAGATTGAACCAGACAGTTCACGCTGAGGGGCTTCAAACTATTTAATGATGCATAAGAATCCCCCCAGAAATGAGAAATGAATGTATTAAACATTTCTTCATCCTCTCTGCCTGTGGCATTACTGCGTCTCAGTGGTTGTAGTTCGTCTCAAGAGATGGAAAGTGATTTCATTTAGTGACAACAGGTTTTCTTGGAAATCTGATTCTTGGAAGTAATGAATTTCACAGACCTTTGCTTCACCTCCTGTTGTGTGTGTGCGTGTATGTGCGTGTGTGTGCGTGTCTGTTTATCTGGGAAGGATGCAAGCAATGGGGAAGCTGACAGGCCACATTGGCTCCGTCATGTGTCTGACAGTGGGACAGTCTCTGCTGGGCAAAGACCAAGTCATCACTGGCTCCAAAGATCATTATGTGAAGGTACAGTACCACACACTCTCATTAAATGTAAAAACGGCAATCACAAGGTGAGTAAAAAACTAATTTCCATCTTTCTATCCTATGGTCAGGTGTTTGATGTGGCAGAGGGAACTCTGGGTAACGTAGGGCCAGCTCATAACTTTGAGCCACCGCACTATGATGGCATTGAATGTTTGGCCGTCCAAGGAGACGTGCTGTTCAGCGGTTCCAGAGACAACGGCATCAAGAAGTGGGAGCTGGAGCAACAGGAGCTGACGCAGGTATGTGCGGTTAAACAGACGTGTCTGTTAAAATGGGTTTTAGAGACTTACAGTCCGGGGCAAATGTTGGTATCAGCTTATCCTTCTCTTGTTTTGGTGTGTTAGTGTCCTTGTTCTTTTTAAACAGCAGGGTTGTCCTGGCAACTCTTCCAAATGAACTGTACTTGTTCAGTCTTCTAATTGTGCTGTTTACAGTTTTGGACATTCAACATTTAACGTCCATGTGCAGGTCTGTAGGCAGACAGGTTGGCAGTGCCGGACATTGAGCGCTCGAGTTTTTTACTTTCTTTTGTGTGTGTGTGTGTGTGTGTGTGTGTGTTCCTCTGAACACTGTATGGTCTAACCTTAAGGTAAATATGCTGGACGCCCACTCCTGGGAAGATAGGCAGCTCCCTTGAATGCTTCCCACTTCATGGTAATCTTACTCACTATAGAAAGTTGAAATCCAGGTTTTTTAGAAATCATTTTATAACTCATGTCAAATTGATGTGCAGCAAACATTGCTCATGTCGTTCCCTCTTGGCGTTGTGTTAACACACACCTGAACGCTGTGAAACACACAACCTGCTAAATCTGCACACCTGGTCATCATCAATTAATAAAGTGCTGATGATCAGCAGCAACTGAGTGCCCTTTATGGAGCGATGACCAAGCACTTTCTTTTGCAGACATTATTGTTTTTCTTTTTTGCCTTTTTTTTTAACTATATAATGGCACATTTAAATATATACATATATGTAGATGTATATGTATATATGTGTGTTTGTATATATATATATTTTATTTTTTTGTCCATATGAGGTTGTATTTTTCTAATATAAAGACGAACTACAATCGGATGTTTTTTCATTATGTTTTAACACAAAAACAACGTTAAAAGGGGGGGTACTACCCGTAAGAGGAGCTGAAACAGTGTCTCCATATGATTCCTCCTCACATCCAGTATGAGGTCAGGAGTGTGGAGAAAATGGTTTCATATTCATGTGAATGCAAAGGTCTAAAACAGCTTCATGACACTGTGGCATGAGCCTTCAGGTCGCCAGCATCCGTCAGGGAGCAATCAATTCAAGATCTCTTGACCTTCACAACGTAGAGCAGCCACTTTTCTAAAGAGGTACTTTGGTAGACATCAGATTCTTCTCCTCAGTTTTGATATACTAAGAAAAAAAACAACTGCATCTGTTATGTTGTTGGTGAACAGGAAATTGCCCAGCAGTCATTTTGTTTCTGGGTTATTTGAGCCATATATTGAAAATGTCAAATGTTGTATTGTTTCAGCTTTTGGGGGGTGGCGGTGAAAATATGTTTTAATATGTTACAAAGTACTTATAATGAAGTACTGAATGTTTGTTTGTTTGCGAATGAGAGATGTGGAAACATTGTAGCCGCCTGAATGTCTCCATTGTCCTTCTGAACTCATTTGTTATTTTTTCAGATAAAGCCATGTAACCTGAGCAGTAACAGTAGAGTAGCTCATTGAGTTATGACGGTGATAAATCTGACGAACAAGACATAGGCTGATGCGAGCTGACGTGGTGAAATATGGTGTGAATTCCGTCAATCAAACTACGGAGCCGCTAGTTGCTGTTTTTTTTATTTGAGAAATGTCGTGCTCCAACAACAAATGGGATGAGCTGAACCCAGCGTCGGGCTGTGAATGGTGAAAAAAACCTACTAGCAGCCAGTTGAAGTGTTAGTGTGAACATTTCTCAAAGGTTACCTGAACAGGGGAAAAGGTGATTAAAATCCACACAGTTCAGAGGGATAACTAATCATTTTTTCAATAGCTGCCTGATTGGATTTGTCGATTTAAGGTCAAAGAGCTCAGTAGAATTGTAGTAGATTGTGTTTTTAATTAGCGTATTTCAGTCCAGGTCAGGCACACAACCCTGACCCTCCCCCACTCTGATGGAGAATGCATTTTACTCCTTTTCCAAAACCGATTCGACAACAACGACTGTGGAGCGCTGTGTTGTCATCTAAGCACTCAGCTGGTGGGCAGCTTCCTGCCACCTGAACGCTTCCTTCATGCTTTTTTTTTTTTTTTTTTAATCCAAAGTCCTTGCTCTGTGGAGCGTCTTCATGTGCAGTGTGGCAGGAAAGCCGTGTGCCAAAAGCAATATCCTTGCTAGAGCCCGTTTGCACCACAGGTACCAGTGGAGACGGTTACTGAGTGTGTGCACGCCTTTGTGTTGCACACTCTGATGCTGCGGTGTCTCCTGTGTATCCTCCGTTGCTGCATATGTTAATAATTCAGAATAAAACGGCTCGTGGGCGGATGTGACTTACTCATTTGCATGCACAGTACTTTCCAAACTTGTTTTGCATAGCTTCTATTTAGCCTTTGTTTACCTAACCAGACGAAGCCGGAACAAGGGACGTTTATTATTTTCTTTTTTCAAAGCGGGGATTTAATCACCTCTGTCTTTGCTGCGGACTGTGCCACATGACCCTCAACCTCATTTGTGAAAGCGCCCAACACGATCCATTTCCCAGCCTCTCTTAACTCAGTAGTCTCTGTCTAATTATGTAATGGGATCAAATTACAGCTAGGGGTATAATAGAATATATTACAAGTTGAGTCTGAAACTGTGTGAGCTGCTCTGCTCTGACCACTGCAATAAAATGCACACTTTGTAGTCTTTTTTTTTCCCTTGAGGGCCTTCAGAAGCAATATGCTTATAATTACCGTACACGGTAGTTCAGGGATCCCTCACCTGCATTATGGAGGCCTTGATATAGTTTCCAGAAATAGTTTAAGTGTGTGTGTTTGTGTGTGGTCTCCGGAGCACCAACGTGCTTATGCATCTGTGGTCAGTATGTTCTCCACACATTTTCATGCGTAAAGTTCTCCCCGATAGCATATAGAGATGTAACGTACACAGCTCTCCACGCACAGCTGCTATTGCATAATATTCTTACTTATAACGCTCTTATACACCAAATCTGCTTTCTTTCCAAACATATTGGCACAGTTTTTGAACCCTTGAGAATCAATCAATCATTTTGCTTTAACTCTTCCCAGGTGATGTATTCTAACTAATTGTGGTTATATATTTTCCATCTTGTCTGGTTCTTAGTTCTAGCTTCTGTTCACGTGTATCAGTTTCCCCCGAGGAACATTCATGACTCAAATCCGCTCCGTCGTTCATTCAAGGCTGCTTAATTGAGGGGCAGAGCAAAGTTGGGGTCATGTGAATAAGATTAATTTCGGGGTATTTTTTGGCTGTGCTTTGACGGGATATTGTTTGACCTAAAAGAAAGATTTAAAAAAAAAAATTTTCCCCTGAGGATATCACGGAGAAAGCAGCGAACTAAAGCCCACATACCTCTCTGGAGGTCTGAAAATGGGTGTGCGTTGATGTTCATCATCCACCTTGATTGAAACTAAACGTTTCTGCCAAGAAAAAGCTCTCAAAGAAAGCATTTGTCAGATTTGTAGGATAACGCTAGTGAAACTGCCATTTTTGCTTGAATCAAATATTATATGAATACTTGTATGATGCATAATATATTACAGTATATATAGAGAGAAACTGGTGGTTTTATAACAATGACATGGTTTGTTTCTGTGCCTGTGTTGCTTTGCTCAGAGCTGCATTAATGTGCAGACCAGTTGGCCGAGGTAAAAGGAATAATAGAACAACATTAAAACACAAGCTGTCAGAGTTATTAAAGTTTGATGAAGCCCTCCATAAAATTTAAATTGCTCTCCGCATGTTGGCTCTGGACTCTCGAAACAGAACAGCGGTTGATCTGATTATGTTTAACATCCCATCCCAGCAGTGATTGGTTACAGATGCACTTTTCTCCTTTCAAAACGGTTTCTTTAATTCGTATGAAAGTGTGCTTTAAATAACATGATATCCAGTAAGAAGCTTTATGTTGGACACTTTTGCATCTAACAGGAAAATGGAGCTAAAGTTAGACTGCAGAAATAATTGATACAGTCTTAAAATAACTTAAAATCTAGTAAAATAAAACAGGGTCTTAAAATGTATTTGTAGTCTACGTAAATGTCAGCAACATGCAGATTAGATAGGATTAGATAGGCGTGTAGAGTTAAGATTACCCTCTAATGATCCTCTGTAAGTACAATTATAACCATGGGCTCTATTGTTTTTAGCCTTTATTGGAAATTCCTTTTTTTTTGTTTTAAAGTCGAGCTACATGATGATGTGAATGGTAAATAGGACTTATTGGTGAGAAATTCTTTTTGAAGCCGTTGTAAAATGCAGAGCGCACAGACACACACGATCTAAGAATAACTGCGGCATTGAATCTAAAAACAGTCTCCAAGTGAGTCTCCATACTTGTACTTTTATGTTGCCTAGCAACAAAGTAGTGCAATTTTCATTCAAGGATTATGCTGGTATACTAAAGATAATTCACGCCTATTAAAAAACGAAACATTGAACATGCATGTTTATCTGCTGCTATTTAAACCCCCGCAGACACATGCAGGCGGACTATTTTCTTCATTTATGAAAGCACTCGCTTTCATATGTTTCATATGTTGATATGTTTCTACCTTGAATTCACAGCAAATCCCAAACGCCCACAAGGACTGGGTGTGCGCCCTGGCATATGTGCCTGGCAGACCCATGCTGCTGAGCGCCTGTCGGGGCGGCATGCTGAAGGTGTGGAACGTAGATAACTTCACACCCATCGGAGAGGTCAGAGGCCACGACAGCCCCATTAACGCCATCTGCACCAACTCCAGGCAAATCTTCACCGCTTCCAGGTAAAGTTCAAGAAAAAACCCTGCAGAGCTCAGTCAGCTAAACTCAGCCTACTTCCCTCTGCTTCCTCTCCTCTCCCTTCGCTTAATTTCATCACGACTCTAACCCTTTACTTCATGCTGTTGTTCAACCATCTTTTTGTGGACTAAATGTCTCCTCTTGATGGAAGTCTTAAACTCTGCCTTCCTCCCTCCACCTCTTCCTTCCTTTCCCTCCTCCGCTCCCCTCCGCCTGGTCGTGGTGACCCCAGTGACTGCAGGGTGAAGTTGTGGAACTATGTGCCGGGCTTGACCCCGTGTCTCCCTCGTCGGGTCCTGGCCATCAAGGGCCGAGCCACCAGCCTCCCATGACTGCCTGTCCTCTGCTCACCAACCCTCCTCTCCTCTGGTACTCTCTTCACCAATTTCCCCGTCCTTTCCTCGTGTTGTTTTATGTCTTTCATCATTTTCAACTTTACCTGGGTGGTCCCTGTCATCCCTTATGTCTCTTTGGGCTTCTAGTTCGTGGTCTTTTGTTTAGTATTTATTTTTCCTGCATTCCCTTGTCGCTATTTTTTTTATTTTTTTATTCTTTCATCCATTCTTTCTTTATTCTTTAAAATTCATCACGGTTACTTGTCACTACCACTATTAAGATGAACGGCCTCTCCTCAGACTGCACTGTTTAGCTCTGCTTTCCTGCCGCACATCATCAGTGAAACCACATGTTTTTTAGAGATTTTTTGGGATAAAGGGGATTTTAAAGATTAAATAAATTTGATAGTTTATTTCTGAGGTTTCAGTGGTGTAGCTTGTTTTTATTTATTTTTTAGACCTTTGGACTGAGTCTCAGAAATGGTTGCTTAACTGACATCGTACCTGGCGTGAACGCTATATTTTCATTATACAGATATCAGAATGGTGGCAGTTTTTTGTGATGTACTCAAGGAAGGAATCCATCACTGAGTTTTTCAAACATCCACTCAGCAGTTATTCTGAGCCTCCGAACACCAGACGAAGCACAACTCCGTTGAGCTGCATAAACAGAATAAAGTGCATCTGTCTTTTGTATGACTTGATGCTCTGTCGCACGCTGGCCCTGCAAGTAAAACTGTAGAAATGAAACTAAGTTGGAAGTAGAGCTGAGACAACTTTAAAAAAAAAAAAAAGACATTTTAAGTCAGGACTGAGAGAAGTTATTATGTCAGTCCAAGTGAAGAAATTCAAAAGATTTGCATGGAAACACTTTCTCCGTGTTGGAAAATACCACCATAAAATACGGTAACTCTTAAAAGAACTGCGTTGTACTAAAGTCTTGGAGTTGGTGTCAAACAGTTTCAGTTCAGATTTGGCATGCAGATGTTTATTGAAGGTAAGCAAAAGCAGTAACCTAACACTCTTTTGTTATAGATACTTTTATGTTTTAGCCTCGAGCTGGCTAACCATGCCAGTTGACTAGTTTGCATACTGCACTCACCTGTTGTGCATGCCACCTAAAAAGTAATCGTATGCTTTCAATTGACCTTGTCAGTTGCAGTTAATTTGTTTAGCACCAATTCCCAATAAGAGACATCTCAAGTCACTTGACAAAGAAAGAAAGCAAAATTTCATGCAGTGCAATTACATATAACCCATTTCAATGTAATTACATTTCAGTTAATTCCAATTTCTTGTAATTTACTTAAAATCCAAAGGAGGAAAAATTGGCAGTGTGAAAAACATCCAACTGTACGATTTCCCATCCTGAGCGAGCACAGGGTAACGGTGGAGTGAAACAATTCCTGTTCATGCGAAGATGTGTAACAGTACCAGCACCAGGTGGTACACTGGTCACTTGCACACCGGAGATGAGCGGCTCAGCTTCCAGATATTACTCCCATAATGCAAATTGGGCAGCTGACTGCATCATCTGTACTGTGTAGCATATCCAGGTGAAATGAGCCTTCACTGGTGGGGTTAAAGATTCTAGATTCTTTATTTGTCATTGTTCATATTTCATAACAACGAAATGACAGGTGCTTCATCGCAGATGCTGGTTGAATGTGGTTTTAAAAAACGGTCATCTTGATAGACGGCAGTGAATCATCGCCACGATCCGCCTCACTTTTCATCCGGCACTTTTACAAACTTCAAGCATCAACAGCTGAAAGACTGCTGCAGCAGTTTACCGTCGTGTGATTGAATCTTTCCCACCTAACCAGCACAAACTTGTCAGGCTGACGTCTGGACTGACGTCATAGCAGCAGATTTGAGCAAAATCTAACAATGCTGATAACGTAGTTCACAGAAGGAGGTTATAAGTATTAACAGTGAAGGCGTGTCTAAAATGTTACAGCAAAGCTACATTTTGTCTTTTCCATTAGAGAGTTATTTTTTGTCTTTTTTCTTGTTGGCTGGTCTCAGATCTCAGTCGGCATCCTCAGCAGACACGCCCCTCCCCCAGAGATCGCCGCTCATTTTTGCATGACTATGAAACTTTATTACAGATGCTCAGAGACGGGTTTAATCATTTATGTTTGGTTAATAGCATGTTTTACTGTGCTGTCCCCAACTGTGTGTGTGTGTGTGTTTCTGTAGTCCATGTTGAAATTCATTGTCTTTTTGTTGCGTCTGATGTGTTGGGTTTTGAAAAGCAGGACTGCATGATTGATGTTATTTTCTCTTTCAGCAGTTTTTTTTTTCCCCCCTTTGATCATCATCCTTCCTCTCTCTTCCTCTCTAGTGACAAGACGGTGAAGATCTGGCTGTCAAAGGTGTGGAGGAAGAGGTGAGAAACAAAGTGACTGCGGGATCCTTTGTCAGCCATTTTGCTGAAACTTCAGCCGCCAATCTGTGACCTGCTCACTTAAAGCGATGAGATGCGACGCCCGAGTCGCAGTTTCCAAGGCAATCAAGCTGCAGAAATTGTAGTCGAAGCTGAATCGTGTTGAGGGGGGGGAAAAAATCAAAAAAACAAAGGAAAGAAAAAACATAAAGAAATGCCTTTCAGATTTTTTTACTGCCAATTTTGAAAATGCCATTCAGACATGGTGCTACTTCAACAAAAGAAGAAAAAAAGAGAGACTGCATCTGACTAGAGAAAACAATTTCTCACCTGACATGAAAGCTACTGTAGCACCTGAAGCCTGGTATTAAATGAAAGTGTCCTTGTGTTCTTTCACCAAGGTTTTAGAAGGTGAGAGATCTGTTGGGTTTCTGCTCCTGCGTGAATGAGATCTGTCATCACTGCTGTTCTGACGTTCAACACATTAGATAATCATGTCATGTGTCAATTTGTGTAAAATATCTTTACACAAATTGGTTAGTATTTTTATTCTGTTTAAATGTATAGCAAAACTTTTATTTACAGGAGTTGCATTATTATTTTTATTGTTAATTTATTGTTTTCCCTACCTCACCTGTTTGGACTTTAGCTTGAGGCTGGCGGGAACATTTTCACGGGTCTCTGTGTGCAAACACTTGGTGCTTTTACGTTTTTGCGGCTGTTATTTAATGCCAGGCTCTTGGTGTGTCCTCTGCGGCCTTCCGGCTCTCGGGCCTTCTAGCTGCTCACCTCGCAGACGAAATCAAATGCCGTGTAGCGGCAGCTACAGCCGTCCCGGGGGACTCGACCGGAACGCATCATCTGCTCTGTAAAGTGCCAACTGCGGCTGAAATCAGAAACACCTGTGCAGATGTTGCTCATCACACAGTTGTGAGATCGGTACTGCTTTCAGGCCGGAGTGCCAGATCGTGGCTCACACCTGCCATCTACCCTTCAAGCGGGTGGTGCAGGAGCCATGCGGCTTTCCCTCTGCTCGCTTTCCTCTCCGCTCTGATGTTTAAGGTCAAGTGTTAGTCCGGCCAGCCTAACCGAGGCGTTTCGCCCTGTTCCCAGCTACTGAGCCTCCCTTGGAAGCCAGTTTAATTAGAGAGCGCAGCTCTAGCAGCTGCCTTTCATGCAAGATTACTTGAGTGGAAGTAGGTCATCACTGAGAGGGTTTCTTTTTTTTTATTAAAATCCCAATTTTTTTTTTCCACCCACTATTTTGCTGCTATACTTACAAGCAGGAACAAACTTCATGTCCCTGCACACTGATGTACAAATCTGTTTATGTGGCAGATTATGTGTGTGGGCAAGGCGCATATGTACTGTATAAGCAAATCTAAGATTTGACTGGATGTTTCAGTTATCCATCTCGTCTGATAGGTCCTGACATCTCTCACCGTCTTGATTTAGTGTTTCTTTAATGAAACAAATTCAGTGCTCCACTTTTGCCCACGCATGCGTGCACCTACAGGCAACATTGAGTCTTAAAAGTCAGTTTCAATTAGGTTTTCTTAGTTTTTCCTCATATGACACACGTGAATAGTAAAAATAGCTTTACATGATGAGCGACGAGCTGCATTTTTATGCTACCCGTCGCAAGATTGGCTTATTGTTCGATGAAAAGCCCCGTTAGTTCGGTTTTGTTCATCTCAGTAATATTGCTCCCCCTGTCGATATGAATAATAATTTGCTGATTTAATGCACTTTTCTTCATGAAAGACCCAGAGATGTACAGCATGTAATTGAATTAAATGTCTCTCGGATCCTAAAACAGCATTCGAAGGGATCTGGCAGAAGAAGGAAAAAAAAACCAACTTTGATGAAGCTTCCTCTAATCTCTGCTCTAATAAATGTCGCGCTGCTGTTTCATGTGTCCAACATGAGTCCGAAGCTGCTTAAACACGCCAAAAGCAATTTTGAAAGTTTTAGTGTTTTTACTTTTTTCCTTGGGAGGTCCTAAATGGCTGTTATGAATGCAAACGTGGATTTTGTTGACATGACGACACATTTTACGGAGTAGTATTTTGCTATGAGAAACTCAGGTAAAGGTTGGTGGGTAATTTCAGTCATACTTTAGTCAGAACTTGACCCTGTGAATTTAGATAGCTTTTTGAATCAACCAAATGCCTTGTTTGTGAGATTTTTCTTTCTTTTTTTTCCCTACTTGGCTAAAAATGGTACTGTTTGTGTTTTACCCCTTCCCCCTCTGTTTTTGTGAAATATTCATTTCTATGTACTATGCTTTATGTATTGCAAAAATGTAAACATTTCAAATGAGATCTGCCCAATCTGGCCAAAGCTGATAGGCCTAGCGACTCTTAAGAATATGTGCACTGATTTTTGGACCACGATTCCTTGTTTAAAGTCTTGGAACATCTGGAATCTGTATGATAATTTGCCTATAAAACTGGAGTCACTGGTATAAAATGTAATCTGTGGGGAAATGAACTCCCATAACATAATGGGATGTATGTTTTGGCTCCACTGGGGCCGTCATTGCATTTACTTGTGCCAATTATCCGAACCGACCCTGCTCACCAGTCCAGTGACGTTTCATGGTAATGTATAAACAGCCTTCATCTCCATTTTTCTAGCTTCTCCAGACTCGTACCTATGGTTAGCAAATCCTATGTAGTGACGTAGCTTTAGGCACCGTCCGTTGTGCCCCGTACTTGTACATTTGCTGAAGGACGTGTAACGCCAGTTGTGGCGCATCTTGAGCGGGCGAGTCATTCATCCATGTTTTGGGAATCTACTGACAAGAATTAACACCTGAATAGATCTGTAAAATCATAGGAAGGATGTGGTTGTTTCTGGACCTTGAAGCACAGTCAGTCAGTTAAACACACTTGATGTTTGTTTACCTGGAAGAGTTACTTTAACCACATAGAAGACCCAAATCATTTCCCGGTCTTGGATCAGCCCGATCCAAACTGAGTCCACTCCGAGACCTGTACTTGAGCATATGTACCCATTACTTGATGACCTGTAAATAGTTTTGTAATATCTATTTATAAATGTTACACAAGACATGTAGTTGAGGTCAGCTGACTTCTTTGTCGCTAGCTGGCCTCAATTTGATATCTGCAAGTAAGGATTTACATGCACTTTGGAAAACAGACGTGGCTGTGAACGTTGGAGGCGCCGCTGTTTTTCCAAATATAAATTTAAGCCATATTTTAGACTTAGTTTACAGAAAATAATCGTGAGCCTAAACGAGGCTTAAACTGCTGACATTGTATTGAACACAGCACATCTGTTTGAATCTACAGTAGGGTTAGAGATGAACAACGTCACTGTTCCTGCTGAAATGAGGTGTAAAATAGTTCAGACAAAAAAAAGACTGTCATCTGCTTTTTAAAGTCTAATTTTGTCGTAACTTGAGAATTAGAATGTTAACTTTTGGCAGAGCAGCATGGAAGTGTTTGTAGATGCTCAGGAGACTCCCACGATAAATGGTTCGTGCTCATCGGCTGCCTCTGAAACTGCCTTCTACGCCAGCAGCATATACTGATTTGACCGAAAATGTTTTCTGTATTATGTAGTATTGGGAAATAAATCAACATTCCCATATCACAAAATGCTTCTATGTAGTACTGATGAAGAAAAAAAAAATCTTTAATATAGATTGCCACAAGCGTGGGAATTATGGATGTTTATCCACTTCTTGCCCTTTTTTTTTTTTTTTTTTGTAAGTCCATAAACGAGGAGTAAACAGTAGTAACTGATGCTTGTTTGTAATGCGTAGTTGGCAGTTTCAAACACAGCTTATGTGTAAATGTTCAGCACTGGGGGTCCCTGCGGTAGTATGGAAGGAGAAAAAGAAGTGCTCAACAACAATACATACTACTGTGTGTGTGGAAACAGTGAATTTCCCATTTGCTAAGCCTCACCCCCCCGAGTTACGGCTGATAAAGACTTCATCTGTTCACAAAGCACATTAAGTTCATAACGACTGCAGTGCAAAAGCTGTGTATGAAATGTAGATGGTCTGTTGTTGCAGAAGCCAGAATCACTCTTGAAATAGGATAAAGCAGACACAGCCGTCCAAATGTCCTATAAATGAATTGTACAAGCCACTTCAGCGTCTCGAGAGTTTGTCTGTTTCACAAACCCTGCTTTGCTCAGTTGCATGGACTAAAGAAGGATTTGTCTTTCACCATCTGGTGTGTGGTTTAACAAATGGTTGATTACAATAAAAGACACAAAGTCATTCCGCCAATCAACAGATTCTGTGTTACCGACTCTAAAACTGAACATCTAATGACCTGTAAAAAAAAAACAAACCCCAACAACCCCTGAGTAGTCAGTATCTCAGCGTAAGCCTCATGCCTCAGCCGACAGGCTCGACTGCCTTATAAAAGCAGAAAGTGTATGCGGGACGTAGATAATCAGTCACCATAAGTCTTGACTCAGTAACAGACCAACTTTGAGGATTGTAGATTGTCCTTCAGTTCTGCTCAAGACCAGTCGGAGTCTGTTTCTTTTCTCATGATGGCAGAAAAGACTTCCAGTTTGCCTCGGGCTGCTGGCGACACGGTACTGCATTTAGATACGATCCTGAGGGCTCTTGATCAAGAGGGCACTTCACTGCTCTGCTGCTTGGCAGGGGAAATCTGTCACACTCCAACACACGCCGTCTCTGCAGCTGCTCCAGTAGATTTTCTCAAGGTGCATGTTGTATTGTTAACGCAACATGCAACAATGTCTGTGAAATATGAATTTTGAGACACAAATGCAGGGTCAAAGGTCATTTGTGCCTTTTATTGCACAGACTACTCCCTCTTGTGAATATGTGTACAGTTTTTGTTTTTTTTATATCTGCATGTACTCAAGCCATGTAAAATGATTCAGCTGAAGGAAAAAAAAACAGGAAAAAAGAAATGGAAAAAAATGTAAATGAATATTTAATGAAGGATCCATTGTTCCCTCAAGGAAATAAATCAGTCCAAAACAACTGCTTTTGGGTCTTATGGTTTAATGATTTTGGTAGTGTCATTTTCTTGCCTGGGAATTAATAAATATACACTTTTATTTCTACGATATTTGACATTTTCTGAAGTGAAGTTAGCAAATGAGCTCCATATAAAAGCAAAGTGTAGGGAAAAAAATAAAATCAATATTCGACCAAACACAAAAATCAGATGCTTTTATTTTCAGAAGATACTTGATTGCCAGACTGATTGGGTTATTGCATTTACCCATCTGTATATTGCAACACTAACTTACTAACCATATTTAGGTCAAAGCAACTGACAAAGAAAACTATCCTTCACCGTATCATTCATAAACAGAAACAGACAAACCCGCTTTAAAAGATGACATGCAGGCTAAAGGGAGTGTTTTTCATTTTGATGCATTTCCTTTTGCTTCAGGGATCGAAACACAGACTCAGAACTCATAAATCCTTGTTTCCCTTGCAAAATCTGATCATTAACTCGTGTTGGGCTGCGCCTGTCTCAGCCGCGATGGGAGATACAAGCACTGTGATGTACGACGGCCATTAACGCCTCAGAGGAGGCGAAACCCAGTGAAGACGCCAGTCACAAACAAACATTCATATACAAACCCTGTCACAATCCAGCTGTTTGCGCTCCATCTGCCTTCTCCTCACAGCTTCCTCTAAAAGTTTCCTCTTGATGCTTCTGTCTCTTTTGACACACAGTGTTTCAGTCATCTGATTTACATTTCCTGACCCATCAATCCTTGTCACACCATATGAATCATTTTACAACTTTAAAAATCTCAAATCATTACATATGATACTTTTCATTATAATAAGTGCAATAAAACTGATTGAACCCTTTGTTGTGGTAAATGTTTGAGGGATTTTGATGTCTTTGCACTGTTGACAAAATCTCTTTGAAAGCTGGATTGTACTTAACTAAATGTCCTGTAGATCTGTTTACAGCAGAACTGATGCTAAACTACCAACAATCACATCCACTTCATTATATACCAACTTTAATTTCTCTTAGACAATGTTACCATGGTAACATTGAGACTTGGTGTCTAAGAGGAGCTTCACATAATCATCTGCGTGGCTTTGCAGCTATACATGACACAGTTGGGTGAAGTTTACGTTGAAAGATCTCTGGTGGCTGGCGGGAACAGCCTTGCTTCAGCCTTTTAGTTGGTGGCTACTTTTCATCATCAGAGTACTATACCGGTTCAAAGTCTGCGACTTCACATTACTACAGTTGCTATGTAAGGGGGTGCAGTTTTCAGATGTCTTCATGAACGAACGCAGCTCTTCGAAATTCAGTTTTGCAATAATAAAACATTTTATGTACATGGCACTTTACATTTGTTGGCTACAAAAAATGATATAAAAATAATTCTCAAATAGTGGAAGCAGTTATTGAAAGGAATTCTGAAATAGAAATGTTTTAAACTGCCTCATAGGCCGCGTTCAGACTGCAGGCAAATCAGATATATATCTGATTCCTTCTCATATCCGATTTTCAGGGCTGACTGTCCACACTGTTTTTAGCAAGTGTCCATATCGGATCTGGCTCTGTTCAGACTGCGCCACATCACTGACTGATCCGACGGGTTGCCGCAGCAACGACGTCGGAGCGGAGGCGTCACCCAGCGCGTGTATTGTGTGAAGTCATGTATTTCTTTTATATATATAAAAAATCCCAAAATATCTGTACCGTTTCTGATTGGGTCGGCACTGCGCATCATTTTTAGACATAAAAATGAACGCATACCGCAAAAGTTGTGTCTCGACGGAGGGACCCGGCGTCCCAGCAAAATGAGAAACAGAGAAAGGTGTTCAGAACAAAACCACCAGCAAACTAACAAACCAACCAACAAAGCTCAGAGTTAACAAAACGAACCAGCAATTAATAACTGGCAGCCCCGCTCCATAACCTCTCCTCCTAGGAGGAGAGGGGCTGACGGGCTGCAGGTTCAGGCTCACAGCGCGACTGAAGGCTGATTTATGGTTCCGCGTTACACCTACGCAGAGCCTACGGCGAAGGGTACGCGGCGACCCGCACCTACGTGGAAATGCGGTGGAAATGCGAAGATGGGTGCATGCGCATGCGGCGACCAGCAGCAGTGGTAGTGCGTCATGTTTGTTTGTTTGAGTTAATGTTAGTTGCAAGTTTGTGTAGTGTGTTTTCATCTTTTTTAACCCGAACTCCACATCAGCTTGCCAAGCGTGTCAGAATTCAGTGACAATGGATATGTCCGTGATTTTCTTCCTGGCGGTGTTGGCGTCTGCATGGTGCCCACTGCTCATGGCACTTGAACCTCATCTGACGATCACGTACTCCAGAGACCGTCTGCTCAACTACAACAACCTCGCCAACAGCTGACCGCCAGCAGACCTGATCTTCCCTGACTTGGAGGAGCTTGTCAACCAGCCCGAGAAGGCGACTACTCTAGATCTCCATCGCGTGAGGCGGCATCACCTGTCTCGCATCCCCCTGCCTTCCATCATACTATCAAACGCTCGATCCCTCCGTAACAAGACGTACGAGCTGCAGGCTCTTGTCCGCCACCACCACGAGCTCAAAGAGGCTTGCATCCTTGCCTTCTCGGAGACATGGTTCGGGGAGAAGGACGCCAACGGTGACTTGGCCATAGACGGGTTTGGGGTCCGTACCGACAGAGCGGCTGTAACAACAGGGAAGTCATGCGGAGGCGGGGTATGTTTGTACGTTAATGAGCGCTGGTGAAAAAATGTGATTGTGAGAGAGAGACTATGTACAAAGGATGCGCCCTGTGTATCTTCCACGTGAGTTTCCTCAGATTTTTGTGACTGTTGCCTATCCATCCTAAGGCTAATGAGGGAAATGCATCAGAGTTCACCTATCAAACTGTACAAAAACTCCAGTCTATATCACCAGACGCTCCTAATCTGATTTTAGGTGATTTTAACCACTGCTCACTTGAAAAAACCCTCAGACATTTTGATCAATATGTGTCCTGCGCCACAAGGAAAGACAGGATCTTGGACTGTGTTATGGGTCCATTAAAAAGGCCTATAAATCAATCTCTCTCCCTCCGCTGGGGTCAGCTGACCATAATTGTGTGCACTTGATACCATCTTATCGGACATGTTTCCAGAGGGGGAAAGTAACAACTAAAAACATCAAAGTGTGGTCAGAGGAGGCCATAATGACTCTTCAGGGCTGTCTGGATTGTACAGAGTGGGAGCAGTTCATTGAATCCTCTGGTGACATTCACAAACTCACCAATGTGGTCAGCTGTTAGGTTACTTAGGTGAGGACACTGTTATTCCTGTAAAAACTGTTAAATCTTACCCAAACAGTAAACCCTGGGTAAGTAGACACCTTAAAGCGCTTTTAAACAAAAAGAAACAGGCTTTTAAACTGGGAAACCAAACTGAATTAAGGTCTGTACAAAAGGATATCAAACAGGACAAACTGAGCAAGAACAATCTGGGCTCTGCATGGGATTGCATTAAGACTATGGTTGGGTTGTCTGATAATGCTAAGAAAATCTTATCATTAGATGGGTTTACTTCAGATTTATTTACTTTGGCGCAGGAGCTCAACAAATTTTATTCAAGGTTTGATGTGCATGATTTTAACAATGAAACAACTACACTGAAAAACACTCTTTTGGAGTCAAGTCATCTGGATGCGCCTGCCTTTGATGTGCATACAGTTGTTAAAACTTTTAAACACTGTAAAACCAGAACAAGTGTTGGCCCGGACAACATCAGCGGTCGAATGCTCTCTAATTGCGCAAATTAGGTTGTATTTTTACATGTATTTTTAATCCGTCTCTTTTCCAGCAGAAGGTTCCTAACTTGTGGAAACTGGCTACCATACTTCCTGCTCCTAAATCTAAACACCCTAAATCTTTAAACGACTTCAGGCCTATAGCTTTAAACTCTTTAGTTATGAAGTCATTTGAAAAACTGGTTAAAGCCGAACTTCTGAACAAGACTGAACATTTGCTTGACCCAATGCAGTTTGCCTATAGGACCAGTAGTGGGGTCCAAGATGCCACCCTAACTCTGCTTAATTACATATATAAGCACCTCGAGGTCTCTAACAACCATGTCAGACTGCTGTACATCCACTTCTCATCCGCCTTCAATACTATTCAGCCTCATCTGTTGATTCAGAGACTAATTGACAACTTTAGTCTTGATGGTAGCATTGTTGGCTGGATTTTGGATTTCCTGACGTGCAGAACTCAGAGTGAGAGTAAATGGACAACTTTCTGACCTATCTTTAACATCTACTGGCTCACCACAAGGATGTGTCCTTTCTCCTCCGCTGTACATATTATACACTAACAACTGCTGTAGCACATTTTTAAACCGTCATATATTGAAGTTTGCAGATGATACCGTCATTGTGAGTCTGTTGAACAGCACTGAAAACTCCCATGGCCCTGTGGTTGATTACTTTCTTAAGTGGTGCCAGGGTTCTTTTTTTTTATCTCTTAATGTATCAAAGACAAAGGACATGTGTATTGAGTTTAGGCGTTCTCACCCTCTGCGGATAGGACAGTGATTGACGGACAAGATGTAGAAATTGTAGAGTCCCATAAGTATCCAGGAACTATAATAGACAATAAGCTGACATTTGCGAGTAACACCAACTTAATTTACAAGAAAGGTCAGCAGCGTCTGTACTGTCTTAGAAAACTGTCCAAATTCCATGTTGATTCATCCTTGATGTCCATGTTCTATCGTTCTTTCATTGAGTCTGTATTCATTTGTTGGTTTTCATCACTTAGGGTAAAGCAGAAAACTGTTCTTACCAATGTGGTTAATGTCCGTAGTAAAATAATTGGCTCTGCTCAGGGGACTTTACAGGACCTGTATAACAAACAGCTGTATAGGAAAGCAAAAACTATCCTATCGGACTGTTCCCATCCTCTACACCAAGAGTTTCAGTTTCTCCCATCGGGTACATTGCTCAGACTTCCACTTGTCAAAACTAACAGATATAAACATTCTTTTGTACCTTCTGCCATCTCCCTTCTCAATTCCATGAGGAAAAGGTAGCTGTTGTGGTGCTTAGATTTTTAGATTTAAACTCGTTTACTATGTGTATATATTGTTGCAAAATTAATTGCCCCCATTGGGGAAAAAATAAATTAAATTAATTGATTGATTGATTGAAGTCAATGAAGATTGGGGAGAATTGGTGCAATGTGCTGTGTTTTCCACACCCTCATCAGGATCCGTGCAGCACAGTTCTGGATGTATTGGAGCCCTGGAGACTCCTGCCAGGAATCCCAGTGAGGAGTGTGTAATCTGGCCTGGAGGAGACAAAGGCATGAACCAGCTTTTCAGCATCAGGGAGGGAGAGGAATGGGCATCATTTGGTTTCACAAATGAGTTAAATATGTCTATCAAAAGATAGGTGGGGGTCAAATCTGAACCCCAGGCTGGTCACAGAGGATGTGAGGGAAATGTTGCAGCCAGAAAATAAGATAGCAAGGAGGGGGGAGGATCCAAGTTGGTATGGGGTTCCAGCAAGGATTGCTTCAGTTTTTTGAGATGTTAAACTGAAGAAAGCTGTCATCCATCCATGCCCTTGTCTCCTACAGACAGGCAGTGAGTGGCTTGTGCAGCTGTGGGAGGCATGTGCTCCAATTCCACATAGAGCTGGGTATCATCAGCATACCAATGAAACCAGATTCCACACTTGCTGATAATGTGGCACAGGGGGAGCATATACTGTAGATGGTAAAACAATGTTGTGGTTGATTTTTCAAAGGTAGTGGTAATTTGAACATTTACTTCAATATTTTTGGAGATGAGTGAGCTCACTAGTTAAACTGTAACATCATGCAGCAACCTACGCTGCAATTAGCATCCTTCAATCCAATACAGTTCATCCATTCCAGCCATTCCTGTCTTATACCGTACATCAGAGCCGCCGCAAGGGGTGTGCGAACCGTGCGACCGCACGGGGCCTCGCGCCCCAAGGGGCCTCGCGCTATGGGCCGTTTTTGAAAAAAAAAAAAAAAAAAAAAAAAAAAATCCTGTTTTCTTTTTTCGTTTTTTCCCTTATAAATATCAACAGTCACATTCCATTACAGACCTAAATGTGTACTAGTCTGTGCATATCAATAAAATATATGTGCAAATTGCAATGATGCGCGTGTCTGTTGTTCAATACAACTGATCAGACCAAGCGCAGACACAAGCTGCTCTGATCCAGACGGGTGGAGTTGGAACAGACTGTCACACAATGTCGAGAGAACGAGACAGATTCAGGAAATTTCCATCAGGGGATGAAAAAAGAAAAAAACTAAAGAAAATGGAAGAGTTTAATGCCTCTCTGAAAGGCTCGTTTGATAAATTTGTTAGAAAAATCACCAATCCGACCGGGTCTCAAGCAGCCGTGGGGCCCCCCGTCGAGGCAAGTCAAATGATGATGAGGCAGGGGAAGGTATCCAGTATTTTGCTAATTGGAGAGTTAAAATTGCGCATATAGACACCCGATCCGACCCAAAAAACCCAAAAGTTTTGCGGGCCCCCCCCCAAGCCATTCCGCACAGGGCCTCACAAATCTCCCAGACGGCTCTGACGTACATACAGAACATATTTCTTTAAAAAAAATCGTTTTTTCTTCTTTATATTGATAATTATATTTTTATTCTTTAAGATTTGCACATTGTGTTTTTTTTTGTTTAGCTGCTGCCTTTGAGGATGACAATTTCGAACCTGTATTGTGTTGCACATGTCAGAATTGACAATAAAGTTGACTTGACTTGACTTGACTTCTCCCGTGTTCACATTTCATAAGGGAAAGAAAAGCCCCTTTAAGAGACAAACACTTGAAGTCTGAATGCATGGCATTATGAAGTTGTTCTTTCGCTGTCCTCGAAAGATCAATTGTTTCTCAGATATTCACAGCAAGATGTTGCACAACCAGTGAACATGGTCTCACACTCAGCCAAACAGCAGTTTAATCCTAGTTTACACTCTTTGAATCCAGGTTTACACAAACCACATACTATCTGTAGTGCAGGCTTTAACTATATCAGTGTAAGACATAAATGTTTGTGAATAATTTGAAAAAGTGCTTAATTATTCTTAAAGAATTACTTGATTTTTTTTTCAGGGGGGCTTTTTGTAGACGGTGCTCATGATTGCATAATGTCTTAAGTATTTTATCATTTTGTCATGTTTGTGCCAGATCCACAAGTTATATTGAGTGGAAGGGACTTAAGGACTTAACTATTAATGTAGACACATGGATAATAAATGTTGTGCCAAGAATTGAAGGCAATTAACTCCTTTAATTATTTCCCACCAAAATGAATACAGTCCACAATCGGATGACATCAAATTAGATCAGAATGCAGTTCCAATTTTGAGATAGAAAAAGGTTAGGAGTATCTTCTTACTGAGGGAAAAACAATGAAGATCAAGATTATTAGCGCTCAAGTAACTATTGATAATTTCCCCCCAAATACTGATGAACGATCGCATCATTTATAAAACTTCACATGGTGCAATGCTCCTTAGTGCGAAGGCTCCAGTTTGCTTTAGTTTCAAATAGATATTGAAGTTTTCTTTATACAAAATGTAGTGAAAATAGAGGTGGTCAGAGTTATTAGTCCTCAAGGGATTTTTGGCTTCAAACCAAACCTGAGCAATCCATCAGCATTTGAACCTTATTTAAAGAACTACAAGGGCAAGGCTTGTGTCTGATATTTGAGAGAGACTCCACTCACATTTTTATAAAGAAGACATATTGGGAGGCTAAAGAAAAGTAAATAACTCAGTCTGAAACTGAGACGGGGTCATAATGGACACTTGTGGAGGGGGAGGGCTATACTGTCCCATCGTTGCTGAACACAAGCTGATATTTTCCAGAGTCATGGCTGATCAATGTATGTCAGAATGAGCTTCCTGATTGTCTGACTTGAGTGATCCACTGAAAGATGTTGACAATGTTTGCTGCTTTGCACTATATTTATTTGGATATTTGTATGTTGCTCTCCATGGTTCTGTCTAATCTTCATTGTGTCTGTTGCATCCAAAAACAAACTACTAACTTCAGTTTAAAAACCCTAAAGTACTAATGACATAGCATTAGGATTTCTTCAGATTTGATATTATTAAACCATTCTACAGTATTTACAGCTGCGTGAATGCGTGACACACAAACAACTTCCAGGTGTTTCGGCCCTATGGGGGAACTGTGGATGATTTCTGGATCCAATTTTGATTTCATGAACATGTACCACTGATAAAGTATGCTTGTGATGGCATAATAACTCAAGTTCCTCTTTATAAAAGGACTATACATTTTTGATAAACAAATATCAACCCTTCACCTGTTTTACTGCTGCTGTCTGTGCACAGGAGCTGCATGTATTCTGCACACATGAAGCTCCATCACGTGTAGGGGCAGCCACATATCTGAGCATTTTCATGTCTTAAATATTATTGTTATCGGGTGAAGCAGGGTCTGATGGAGAACAACACAAGTATCCTTGCGTAAAAATGAAAATAATTAATCAAATGCAACTGATTAAAGATAATCAGCAAGTACATAAAAGTAGAAGTTTTCGAAGTTTGCTGGTCTGGAGGCGATTTGCTAACACAATGTGAAGTAGGAGAGTCATCAGTAATGGTTTTGGGGAAACAATCATTGGCGCCTTATCAAACTGGGAATTGCTTTGAGGTTATTTCCAAATAAATCTGGAGCCCATCATTGTACACTGAGAGAGTTTATTCAAAAACATGCAGGACGGCTGCCAGCCTTCCCAGAGGTAGATGTCCCAAAGTGAGAACGCCTGATGCCCAGAGAAATAAAAAATAAATAATCCAAATCTGAGAGCTGAAGTTTAGGCTGTACAAGCCAGAGTCCGGATGCTGAATGTTTTATGCTTATTGCAGTACAATTAGATGACACACTGAACACGTAAGGCTTTTTTAAAGGATTGCCAGGAGAAATCTTTTCAGTAAAAAGAGTGCAGCAGCACACTTTAAGTCTTATAATTTGCATCTGTTTGCAAAGTTCCATCTGCATCTTAAGTGTACTCTGTAATGAGCAATGTCCTTTGGACAGAAGATGACTAAATGTAGCTGCTCCACCATTATGCACAATATGTTGTTTGGGAGAAAACAGTGTATGTCAGCACAGAAGAAAGTGTGACCATGGGACATGAATTATTTCAACTGTGGATGACACAAGTGTAATCACAAAAACACATTATTTATTCAGTCCCTCCCCCTTTTGGGCCCATTGTCTCATCACGATACAGCAAGTCCCCTGCTCTCATTTCGTCTTCTTTGAAGCCTTTTTCTTTTCCGGTTGGTTTGTCTCTCTCCATGGCAGGAAATTGTAGGAAACCAAAGCGGTGATGAGGTAAGTAGCCATGCCGGTGTATCCTCCAATCACCAGACACAGCGGCTGTGCCAACACGAACAGACAGAACACGTTCATCGACGCACCGTCGTGCAGCTCCACTCGATCGTCCTGCGAAGCCTTCATCACTCCAAAGAAATACATCAGTGCCACCGCGGGGTAAAAAGCCAGCTCCACCATGATCAAGGTAATCCCTCGCACTGGAATACCTTTGGAGTTAAGTTGTACACGTTGGAAAGCAGTATATGAAATCCACTGGAATAAACAGTTGTTCAGATGCACACTCACCCAGATCCAATATACACTCCCAGACTGAAACGTCTCTGCAGTGTGAAGGTAGATGTGACATGAAACAGAATCAGACCTTTGATCCTGCATTGTAAATGCGCCGTCAAACATTATCCACCCACTGCGCTCCTTATCAGGACATTTGATAGTTGTTACAATCACCACGACGACTGGTGGGTTTCTTTGAGTAAAGCCTTCCTTTAAATTCTCAACCTGACAAAACCAGTTACGCTTTTCTTTCATGTTTTTTCTGTAAAAGGATCAAATGGCGTTCTTCAACAGCATTTACGTGAGAGGTCTTCATTCATCTGTACATGGCATGTTGCGTGTCTTTATAGATATTCAGTCTTATACTGTAGGCAAATAAATGATGTAAAGTAAGAATGCTTTCAGAAACATACTATGTAGTTTTTTATTTTCGGTAAAGCCTCATTTCTTCCTCAAAACACAAAGCAAATGAGCTCATTTTTCTTTGAAAACCAGGAACTACCTATGTAGGTACAATTTTAATCATGAAATGTCTTGCTTTCAAGCTTTAGATCAAAGTCTTCACAACATTATTTCACCAATTTCATTTGATAATAAATAAGTGCTGCACTTCAATGAGCTGTATACATAATTATGTCTTGAATAGAGACATCTTAAGTAATTTCCAGCCACTTACATTGGGTACATTTCATGTTGCATTAATACAATCAAAGTAGAGAAAGTACAGACTGTTCCTTTAGGACTTTTAAAGTCCCTTATGGAAGTTTAACCGTAAGGGATTTTTTTGTGTGCCCTTTTCTCATTTTCATCTCATTTCCAACACTTAAACTCTGAGATCTTACTGTGATTTGCAAAAGAACTAACCAAGATATGCTTGGCTGGTAAAAACAGAGCTGAGGAGAATATTCAGGCAGCTTCCCTGGAGATCTCAACTTTCCCTGGAGCAGGAACAACTACTTCACCATTAAAAGTTTTGGAAGTTTTGAATCAAGCAGTTCCTAATTCATTTTAAGAAATAATTTGTCTATTAATAATAATAACTTGCACTTATATAGCGCCTTTCAAGGAACCCAAGCATTACAGTAAAAAACTGGAAAAGAACAAACAAAACAAAAACACAACCGGGACAAAACAACAGGGGAGGGAACCACTTAATGGGGAAAGGCCATGGTGAAAAGTTTTGAGTTGTGCTTTGAAACTGTCCAGAGAAGGGGAGTCACTATTGAAGACTTGCTCAAGAAAAGTCTGGTTCTTCGTATGATTTTAGCAATGGTGTAACTCTAATGCAGCACTGAGGTCTTGGATTCCCCATTGATGCAGCCTGAAGGAGCACCAGCCAATCAACCACCTTGGCCCTCCATCAATGTTGCAATTGTCAATCTCAGAGCAGTCTTTCATAAATGTTCTCTGTGTGATGTTTGCCACCTTAGGAGGGGTTTGATTCTGGACCACCACCACAGGGCCCGAGAGCCGGATTACTCTCTGGGAGGGAACATGTGGCTCTTTGAACTCAATTTATCAAACCTCCTCCTCCTCTGCAGGGTGGGAGTGAGCACACTGACTTCTTGCAGAGGGAAGCACAAAGCCTCAGCAGCTTAAAACCAATTCAATTATGAATCAGAGGTAATTGGTGTTAACTTACACTGTGCCATGTTGTAGTCATTTTGTCTTTATAGATTAGTGTGTGCTTCAAGTGATTTTTGGAAAACACTTTTCTTACATTTCAGAGAAAAAAAAAGTGACAGCACCTGTTAAATATTCATCAAATAATTGTCTGGGTTATAAAAGCAGCCAAAGTTCAACTAGCGAGGATTTATAATAAGATAAAGTGGTTACAGTCCTCCCGGCTTCAAGACTCAAGGCTCACAGTGGTTAATGTTTGATCGCAAGAGGATGCATCTCGCCTCGGGCTCATTAGCAAAATTACCCACAATTTATGTTTGCCCTTTAATTGTGATTTACCATTGCAAAGATCTTTGAAGGCCACAGTTAAGAATTATCAGATGATATTGTTGGTGCGTTGGGATTTCTATGCATTAATCCATATTCAGCAGTTGTAAGAGCCGGTAGGAAGACTCTTCACCAAATACCAAAAGGCGAAGAAAACCGTTCGTTGATGTGGGGTGGTGTTTAAAGAATAAAAATTAAATAAATGTATTAAGTGTTGCTGATGTTGAATTTGGAGCATTCATGCACCACAGATAAGCTGCAAAACCAGTTACCAAATTAACATGCATGGAACAGCTATACACAAATATATGTGTATGTGTGTATATATATATATGTATATATATATATATATATATATATATATATATATATATATATATATATATATATATATATATATATATTAGCTATACTAATTACACTAATAACAGGCAGAAAATAGGTTTTAAAGAAATAAAGGAAAAAGGGGAATCACAGAGCTTCTTTTACTTGACAAGGTTTGTGCCTAATCGCAATGTTTTTGGACAGAATGACGTCAGTAAGAATAAACACAGTAATTAGTGTTCGGAAGATGTAGCAGAGGGCACATTTGAATCCCCTGTGGTGTTATTAATGTCACTGCGAGAACAAAGCATTGACCACCTCCTGGTCCTTTGCAGTTGGTCGGCAATAGCTTTTAAAAGGGATGTTGGTGTTTTACAGATCTTTGCTAATGATGATTCAACAAGAAATAACACCATTATTGAAAATAGATTTTCCTCCTTTAATGTATTTTTTTTTCAGTAAAATTCAGTTGATTCTGGTGGCAGTTTTATAATTAAAGACCATATTTGTTGCTTTCAGACACAAATATGTGTAAATATAAAAAACAGTCAATGCAGTGAGTTTTCTGATCTTAATAAGCTTTGTCTCTGCTGTTTGTTACATTGTAAATTCTGATTTTATTTTTGTGTGTTTGACTAAAACTGTAAGCCCAAATGAAATAATACTGACGCATGCTCCACTTCAGCTGTTAAACAGAAGTCACATAGGACCTGCTAAACAGAAGGAAAAAAGATTGTAACTAGAAAACAATAACAGCACGTATCTCATTTATAAAAACAGGAACACATCTGTCACATATGATGTGTAGAGCGCTATGAAGCTACTCAGTTTTAACTTAACGTGGTGCCAGTTTGTCATTGGTTTTTGCATTTAAAGTAAAGGGTCAAATGGAAGAATCTCATTACCAACAAACTAACAAGTAAATAAACAAATGTCAGCTGTAGTAGAGTCTGACAAATATATGTTGATGAATATTTCCCCTCCCATACTTGCACAGTGAGACTTTAAAAACACTTTGCTTACATGGTAGAGCTAAAAGGAGCTTGGTACAGCTGTGGATGTAAATGTACCAACTGAGCCCAAAAAACATATGAGAAATGACATAAAGAGGCTCCACAATATTACAAAAGTTAGATAGACAGATAATTATCTGTAATGAGGGGCCAAAAGAGCACTCATTTTTATCCCTGGTCCTGGTAAGGTAGCCTCTGTTCAAAGCTCAGATCGGAGGATGTAGATATTTGCAGGACGTTTAGTATGAATATGTATGACATAGTTATATTTAAATTTCTGACACAGGCGGTGGATTTCCGAGGCAAAATGGATGTTGTGACGGTCTTGTCCCTCCCTTTTGTGCATTTCTGTTCTTTTTGGTGCTCTGGCCCCGCTCCTGCCAACCCACTCTGTGGAACAGAGCAATTACAGCCAATCCTGAAAATACATGAATCATCCTGGAGAGAGAGAGCGAGAGAGAAAGCGAGAGAGGGCTGGGTATGCAGATGTGTGTGCCTCTTTATCTCTGCTTATAGGCTGTTTAGTGACATATGAGAAAATGATTTGTTTTTATGTGTGCAGAGAGCTGTGCACTTCTGAGAGAGTGATCGCGTGCTTCTGTATGTTCATGTATGTGCGTGCATGTGTCTCCTGATCCTGAGCTCGAGGGCTGCGTGGGCAGAAGCATCCTGTGCCGATGTAAATTGATTTGCAGAATCCAGAAGCTTGGTGCTCCATGCAGGAAAGAGTTGTGTACTCCTTCACCCGCTTGTGAAGGGCGGTAAAATGCTTTGTCTCGTGTGTCTCCGTTTGTGTGTGAGCAAGACGGAAGTCATGACAGGAATGAGTGTCATGCAGGAAAGGTGAGATGACATGGGAAATCTGATGATTCCCTTCCCACGCTGACCAGGAAAAAAAATGAACACCCGAGTTTTTCCAATATCCAATTTGATGAAAAGTTATTTATTTCCTGATAGGGACTAGTCATATATGGGAACACGGTTGTCACTGGCTCATTCGTGACCATTAGTGTTAATGTGCATTGTGTGTGTGTGTGTGAGTGCATTCTTTACTTATTCATGAGAAGAGACAGAGAGATGAAGAGTGTTGGAACAAGTGAGATAAACAGCGAGGTGGGGGAGAGAGGAAAGCAGACACACTACCTGCATTTAGGAATAATTGTTATCCAAAAGTGACAAATCCATCACTTTCTTGGCGGGCAGCTCTGTAAGTTTAGCATCTTCATTACAATGTGGTTTTACATGTTTGCATACAACAGTGTATTGATGGATGGTGGCTATTAAATCTGTATGTAATTGCCTCCTTGTAATTAATATTGATTTTAAATTTGTCAGCATGAACGCACCTCTGCAGCTCTAATTAAAGTCATCAATGACTGCGATCTCATTGATGACACAGAATTATTTACTTTTAGTTTTACTTGATGTCGCTACTGCCTTTGCAGCTGCCGCTCACAAAACTATAATTCAAAGAGTTCATGAATCAGTTGGTGCCCTGGTTTTCATCCGTCTTAAGAGATATACGTTTTTCAGCAAACAGTAAAACGATGTCTGGGGTTACACCGGGTCAGTTCATGCTCCATGTCCCATTAAGCTGCAATGCTCCATCCTGCTGTCATCATGTATTAGATCCTAACATTTACACACAGAATATGCACATTTATCTTTGCTCTGATGATCTCAGTTCTGTCAGTAAGAGTGTACACTGCCTTGTAGAGTTAAACAGTGACAAAGAAAAAAATATCAAAGATGGTAAATCTATTAACGCTGGCTCACTGAGGGAATAACAAAACAAAACAACAAAATCTTCAAATATACAGAATACAGATACATTTTCCCAACAAATGTATTTGAAATGCTCAGAGAAGCCTGTATGGCACCAATATCCATGTTGAGAATAATTTTAAGAACATTTCTTCCATATTCTGATGCTCAGTTTGGACTTCAGAAAGTCATCTCGACCCCATCCTAAGACGCTCTGAGCTGCTGCCCTGTGATTTGACTGATTAAATATTTGCATCAATAAGCAGATGAACTGGTGTATCTTTTAAAGTAGAATCTGAGTTTATGTCAAAATTTGAATTTCAAACAGACTTTCAAAGGCCGATTCATGCATTTAATTTCCCGCAGTTTGGACAACTGCAGTGTAATATTTTGGTGAACTTTTCCCCCAAAATATTTTCCGTTCTCAGAGGTTTATGGTTCCAACTGCAAACACGGCATTACGTGATATATATATATATATATATATATATATATATATATATATATATATATATATATATATATATATATATATATATATACATACATATATATACATATACACTAACCGGCCACTTTATTAGGTACACCTTGCTATACCGGGTTGGACCCTTTTTGCTTTCAGAACTGCCTTTATCCTTTGTGTCATAGATTCAACAAGGTACTTGTCGGCTGCACATCCATGATGAGAATCTCTCGTTCCACCACATCCCAAAAGGTGCTCTATTGGATTGAGATCTGGTGACTGTGGAGACCGTTTGAGTAGTGAACTCATGGTCATGTTCAAGAAACCAGCCTGGGATGATTCACGCTTTATGACATGGCACGTTATCCTGCTGGAAGTATCCATCAGAAGATGGTACACTGTGGTCATAAAGGGAAGGATATGGTCAGCAACAATACTCAGGTAGGCTGCAGCGTTGACACAATGCTCAATTGGTGCTAATGGGCCCAAAGTCTGCCAGGAAAATATCCCCCACATCATTACACCACCAAACCAACCTCAGCTCGAACCAGTCTGGCCTTTCTCCTCTGACCTCTGGCATCAACAAGGCATTTGTGCCCACAAAACTGTCGCTCACTGGATATATTCTCTTTTTGGAACCGTTCTCTGTAAACCCTATAGATGGCTGTGCATGAAAATCCCAGCAGATCAGCAGTTTCTGAAATACTAGCCCGTCTGGCACCAACAACCATGGCACGTTCAAAGTCACTTAAATCACTTCTCTTCCCCATTCTGATGCTGGTTTGATCTGCAGCAGATCGTCTTGACCATGTCTACATGCCTACATGCATGGAGTTGCAGCCATGTGGTTGGCTGATTAGAAACTTGCGTTAATAAGCAGTTGGACAGGTGTACCTAATAAAGTAAACTTAACCGAGCATTAAGGATAGCCAACTGTGGACTCATTTTAAATTAATTTCGTAGTTAGCAAAAAAAGATGTGTGGTATCAACGGATTCAGTACAATCTGGAGTTTCTGCTGATATTTTGTTAGCTTCAAATGTCTGTAATTTAAGCCTTTTATTTTGGGTAGAATAACTTAAAATTCAGCACATGATCTTCATTTTCAGCCCCAGCTGTGGAGTTTTGCCAGGTCCCTCAACATTTATCTCAGGATGTTCCTAGAAATGTCAAAAATAAAGAGTTCATTCAGTGGCATTCAAGTTATTTCCAAACAATTATTTCCAGTGGTTTGAAAATGCAATTAACTTAAAATGTCACCATTTTTGTGGGATTTATTCTATGCTAGGGCAAAAGCAGAGCATAAATATCAATTCTTTATGTTTCATGTCTGTATAGTAGGGAGATCTGCCGCAGTAGATGGGCTGATGGACGATGATGAGGATGGTGGTACCTAGGGAGAGCTAAGAGTACTGGGACTAGTTTTATGTGATGAAATATGGTAAAATATTGTTTGCTTATGGTGTGTTGGAAGGGCCCAACGCCGTTTTTTCCTTTTTTCCCACAAGACCCAGAATTCCTGGCAGCCCCCATGTAAAGTCATGCAGAACAAGAGTCTAATGAATTAGATGAATTAGATAGTACCTTTGCTGCGCACAGGATGCACATCGTGAATGGCCTTCTCTACCTTGCCTTTACTTTAGTTCATTTTTCTCTTGTGTTGTCCATGCTGCTTGTCTTCCCCTTGTATTTGTGTTGTTTTTGCAATATCTACAAAACATATCTTTAAGTGTCACCTCCATTGAGTTTGTAATGAAATATCAAATACAGATGAAGCTGACATTGTATCTTCCATTTCATGATGGCTTTCTTAGGAAAATGTGCAGCTTTCTTCAAAGGAAAGTCAAAGCATCTGACAGCAGGAAGGCGAGTACAACTGCAATGCAATTAAAAGATTTACATCCAATTTTCATTAGGATATCACAAGGTTGAGCGGAAAGTTATTATGGTGAGTCTTAAAGACTAAAGCTCATGGTTTGCACATCTTTAGGGGAACATACGATAGCTGCATATAACTTAGTACATTTGATATAAAATTAACTAAATTAAGTTTGCATCCCTGTGCTTGCGTGGGTTCCCTCCGGGTTCTCCGGCTTCCTCCCACAGTCCAAAAACATCCATAGTAGGTTAATTGATGATTCTTAATTGCCCGCAGGTGTGTTGTCTGTCTGTATACGTGGTCCTGGGATAGACTGGCGATGTGTGCAGGGTGAACCCCTGCCTCTCACCTGGAATAAGTTAAGATGGCATCCAACAGACCTCTGTGACTCTGCAAAGGATAAAGCGGGTAAAATGGATGGATGAACTAATGATATATTTTTTGTACTCTATGAAGAATGTAACATTAGTCAAGGCTGTTGCATCAAAGCAACAACCTTTAAAGGTGAACTTAAATATATACGCAGCACCTTCCCATTTTTAAGTCCTGCATGTTTTAGATGTGTCCCTTTTTTTATCAAACTGTGATACAAGGAGCTTGCTCATCAACAGAACTATCCAGACTTTGATGACAAGGTGGTGACGACCGCTAATTAGAATCAGGTGTGTTGATGCAGGGAAACAACTAAAACATGCAGGACACCGGCCCTCAAGGACTGGAGTCCAACACATGTGCTTTAGATTGACCTGGTGACTCACTCAGTGGTCCTGACCACCAACTGTGGACGAACCTCTCTGCAACTTCAGCTCTCAGTCGCACAGGGCTCTTTTAAAGGAGAACTATTATGAAAAACACGTTTTTTCTTGTTTTAACATTTATAAAGTGGTCTCCCCTCAGCCTGCCAACTCAGAGAAGGAGGAAAGCAACCAAATTCTGCAGTGTCTGTACAGCCGCCCGGATGGGCCATCCAGTGTGATGTGGTTTCTACGAGCCGTTCAGATTCTGCTCCCGTCGTTACGTAACCAAAATGCGATTTACATAGGTTGGCCTCCGATGCGTGAAACCATCCCCACAACTAACTCCCCCCGGCCGGAGCTTACGCCATTTTTCGTAGCGGTGTATCGCGCCACTCAGGCAGCCAATCAGCACAGTGCCTCATTATCATAGCCCCGTCCACTGAGAATCCATCCATAAAGATCCATAGAGAAGGAGGTTAGAGAATGGGAAGATAAAGACATGGCTCAGAGGCTGAATTTCTAATTTATTTAGCAAAAACAATCAAAAGCTTGTTTTTAAGACATTCAAGGACTGTTTAAAATAGTTATTAGATGCCATAATAGGTCCCCTTTAAATGTATATGCAGCACCTTCCCATTTTTAAGGCGACCCTTTAGAATCTAAAGTTTAGATTGACTTGGTGACTCACTTAGTGGTCCTGACCACCAACTGTGGACGAAGCCACTTCTCTGCAACTTCAGCTCTCAGTCGCACAGGGGTCTTTTAAATTGGTCTTTATTGAACAGTTTGAAATGAATCCACACAGCAATTTTCAACCACGCCTGAAGGGAGAAAAAAAAAAGTGTAACTAAATAATATCCGAGCGTAATTCAATTTCTACAGAAGAGTATTAGGGCCATGCAGGAGAAAACATATTTGAGAGGGGAAGATTTTTTTTTTATTGTGCACTTCAAGAAAAAAGTCGAAATGTCTAGATTAATGTTGAAATCCAATTTTGAGAAAAAAGTCAAAATGTCGAGAAAAAAGTCGAAATGTCGAGATTAACGTTGAAATACAATTTCAAGAATAAAGTCAAAATTTCGCCTTTTTTTCCCAACATTTCAACTTTATTCACGACATTTCGACTTTTTTCTCGACATTTCGACTTTTTTCTCGAAATTGTATTTCAACATTAATCTCAATATTTCGACTTTTTTGTCGACATTTTAACTTTTTTCTCGAAATTGTATTTCAACATTAATCTCGACATTGCGACTTTTTTCTTGAAATTGTACTTCAACATTTGATATAAAATTAACTAAATTAAGTTTGCATCCCTGTGCTTGCGTGGGTTCCCTCCGGGTACTCCGGCTTCCTCCCACAGTCCAAAAACATGCATAGTAGGTTAATTGATGATTCTTAATTGCCCGCAGGTGTGTTGTCTCTCTGTATACGTGGTCCTGGGATAGACTGGCGACCTGTGCAGGGTGAACCCCTGCCTCTCGCCTGGAATTAGTTGAGATAGCATCCAACAGACCTCCGTGACCCTGCAAAGGATAAAGCGGGTAAAATGGATGGATGAACTAAATGATATATTTTTTTGTACTCTATGAAGAATGTAACATTTGTCAAGGCTGTTGCATCAAAGCAACAACCTTTTAAAGGTGAACTTAAATATATAGGCTAAGCAGCACCTTCCCATTTTTAAGGCGACCCTTTTTGACCTGGTCAAGAATAAAGTCAAAATTTCTCAACATTTCAACTTTATTCACGGAATTTCGACTTTTTTCTCGACATTTCGACTTTTTTCTCGAAATTGTATTTCAACATTAATCTCGATATTTCGACTTTTTTCTCGAAGTGCACAATAATAAAAAAAAATCTTCCCCCTCTCAAATATTTTTTCTCCTGCATGGCCCTAATAGGCTACTTTTCCGTAAATGTCACTGTCCCGCTCACACGCCCTGAGTGGAGACCAGAGAGACCAGAGAGACCAGAGCTGCTGCTGCAGGAGAACATGCAGCACCAGCAGCACCAGGGCGCTGGGCTGCCAGCGCTTCCATGTAATTCCGTGTGGGAGGAGGAGGATGGGTGGGTTTAAGTGTAGCTATCAGGTCTTTTCTCCTCACACGCTCTGGTGTGCGCACAGGCTGAGCACCAAACCCGACAGCAGTCCACCTCTCCATGCGATGTGCAGCAGGTCCGTGAGGGCGCAACACTGTCCCCGTGTCAAAAGATATTTACACTTGCATGACGAGTTAACAAGTGCGCTTCACCTTTTTTTTTTCTTCCTTTTTTTTTCTTCTTCTTTGCGACTGTTCACTGACTCAACTCCCTGCTTCCCCCTCCTCCTCCTCCTCCCTCCATCCTCTCCAGCTTCAACCTTTCTGAAGTGGCTGCCTCCCCCGGTCGGACCGGAGGCCGGCTGGTCTCCGACCTGCTCCAGGGAGTCATCGGGGAGCCGGCGCGCTCCATCGGCGCCAGGCTGTCCGCGTCCCGGCTCCCGCCCGAGCCGGCCCGGGCTCTGGCCGTGGAGCTGATGGAGGACGGGGACGGCATGGACAAGCTGGAGGACATGTCTTCTGTGTACGACTTCGACCCGATCACCGGCAACATCCCCGCCACCAAAGTGGAGATCACCGTCTCCTGCAGGTGAGTGGACGGTGTCCGCGGGAAGCCTGGTTCATGGTTCCGCGTTAAATCGACGCAGAAGCGTACGCCGTAGGGTACGGCGTACCTGCGCGTCGCCGCGGTACCCTACGCCGTGAGGCTCTGCGTTGGTGTAACGCGGAACCATAAATCAGCCTTCTGAGAGCGCACAAGTTCGGCTGCATCCTGGCTGCGCGTTTGGTGAAAGTTGTGGACGCGCCCTACCCTTTTAAGATCATTCAAAATAAATGATCTGCGGTTCTACTGTTGTTTAATCATGCCGAGGAAAGTTGGCTGGTCTAATATTTGACATAGCCTATGACTCTTTATTTCCACCTGGACGTTTCCTTGTTTTGCAGATGCAAAAAATTAAGCACACTTGAACAAACTGAACTGCATGTTGACAAAAAGGATCTTCGCAGAACTTGACATTACATCTCAGGCAACTTTTTTATTATCGTTTTTCGACACATTTTTGGGGCCAATGTGTAAGAAAGCTGTTATAAAGAAAAAGCCATTTTAATGTAACCTGGATACACCCACAAATACTGGACGCGTCTCTTGCTGTAGCCTACATCTTTTTTTTTTTTATCCACAACAAGCCTCGTAAATGCTGCAGGAACTGTACAGTAGTTGGATGCTCTCAGCAGTAACAGGGGACTGGAAAACCTCATCCTTTCCCTCTTGCATTTTTGAAAAGGGTTATTATATTTTAAAGGTTTTCATCATATTCACATTGCGCCTGTGTCCCCGGCCTCAAAGGGTTTTCTGCTTCTGTCTTTTTCCGCAGCGCTGCCTCTCAGAAAGTCTCAGAGAGAGAAAGCCACCCCGAGCAGCGTCTCTGAACTCAACTTGTTCAAAACAGACAGTTCTCTTCCCATTAGGGGAAGTTTTTTTAAAGTCACGGCTCTCTGTGCCTCTCTCCCCTTCCTTCAGACACTTAAGTGTGAGAAACAACATATGGGCGCACGAAAAAAAAACACGTTTCTGGTCTTTGATGCTGCGTTTTTAGGTTGGTGAGCCGTTGAAGCAGAGTGAGTTTGAGCTATAACAAGCTGTGAGTGCATTATTGATGAGCTCCCTGACCTTCAGAGAAGCTCGTTTCAACATCTCTCAGCTTTGAGTAGAGACAAAAAAAAAACAACAAAAAACAGACCCGTTGCAAGAAATTTGCTGAATGAACAGAAGCTCAGTTAAGAGCCAGTTTAGATGGAGATAGGGTGGCTTCAAAAGGGATTGCTTGTGCATCAGTCAAAGCTCGACATAGTTATGGATTTCATGTTCTTCTGCTTGCTATATGATGAAGCTGCTTGGGCTTGAATCATTACTGATGCGCAATTAAGGGCCATTCAGCTAAATGATGAGCTGCATCCCGACGACCCCTGCATTTATGCAAATGAGTCCTCTCATAATGTATAAGAGTCCTGATGCGTTTCTGTGCTGGTGTGTGTTGGGAAAAAATAGGGAGCACTGTGGTGATGTTAGAAAGAAGACGAGTTTGGGGAGGAGAAATCTTTAATCAAAGGGGTAGGGTGGATGTTTTTTCCCTCCTGCTTCTCTGCCAACCTGTTTCTGTTTGTAAGAGGAATAGCGCCAGTTTTTTTTTTGTTGAAAGAAAAGCATACATTTGATGTGCAGCACATTTGTGTTTTTTAATGTAAATGATATGGATGACAAAAACTCTGTGTTTCATACTCTAATCAAGCTTATTGGTCCTGCTGTGCACCATACCATACAATGGAGTGGTCATTCAGACCTTGCTTTAGCAAATTTGAACAATGATTCCTCCTAATGAGGCTCCTTGAAAAATTCTTGCATGCCCATGTGCAACAACAATTTGACAATTGGGTTAAAGGATTTCAAAGACCATGACAAGCCAACAGCTAACTACTTTTGAGACAAGCCAGTGTGGATTTTGGGACTAATTTAGGATAATTTATCCTGTTGCTGAGGCCTCAATTGTTGTACAGTTTGCTGTTATTGAAAGAAATCCCTTCCTTTCTTTCCCAATCATGTCGTGAGCTAAAGCATAAGCCCAAAGCACAACTGATCCATCCCATGTTTCAGATTTGAAAAGATGTTCTTTTCATGAAATTCTACAAAGTTCTACATCATCACTAGCCACCACTGCTGTCTCAGACTCCCTTGCTACAGAAGAGATGATCTGATTAATATTTTTGTCACATTCAAACACCTCTGATATTATTTCAAGGCTCTGCAAATCCTCTAATCCTTTGTTCACATGTTGTGTGAGTCAGATTCCTGTTCAAAAGAAGAGTTTTCTTTGTTGGGTCATTTTTGCGGTTACTCTGTGATCATGTGCATGTTCTCTGTAAATCGACCAAACCACAATGATAGCTGTTCCCGGAGGGTAAATACAGCTTATTACAAGCTACACTCCTGAGACAAAGTACTATTATCAGTACCAAAGTGTCAAAGAGAGAGGGATGGGTTGGCACTAAAACAGGAGAATTTAGGGGAAATGATAGGGATTGGTTTGTGTTTTATTCAAAAAGAGGAATAAAAGGGAAACCTCTGGAAGCAGGAAGTTGAAAACACTGCACCTTAAAAATAGATCCCTACAGATTGTATTCTTTTTCTCTTATTTCAGAAGGTCTTATGATTCTTTTTTTTTCCATGAACAGAATCTTTTTCAAATTCTCATCAGTTTATTTTAGCTGCTAAACATTCACTATACTTCATCTGTGGATTATGTTTGACACCGTATTCATAGGGTCTTAAGTGTGACATTGGGTGCTACGTTTGTTTTGCAGGAGAGCAGAGCTGTGTCAGAAAACAAAACTGGTTAGACAGTTGGACTCCACAGAAAAAAAAACAACTTAAGAATTTTAGGCCAAAAATCAAACTGCGTTTTTTCTTAAATTGGTGTTTACACATCCACAAGGCCTTCCTGTCTATTGTCGGCTGTACAAGGTAAAATAAAAGCAGAAAGGTGCGGCGTGAACCACAGAGTGGAGGTGTAAATCCTACTGCCACAAAGCCACAGTCCTCCATTCAGGCCTGTCCTCAAGTTGAAGTCTGTTCTCCCACTACTGCTGCACTGTCTTGCCAGTCAATTCAACAACACAAAGAGGTACTTATGCATCCAGTGTGACCCATCTCTCCTCTGCTGGGAGAGGAGAGACTGCCTGGTTTGTGTATTTAAGAGCAGGTTTGTCAATGGAAGAGAAGCAGCTCAGGAAAGGGATTTTGAAAAGCGATGAAATCACTTGGCGTGTCCTGTTAGTGTGTTAAGGCTGAATTATGGTTCTGCGTTAAACCTACGCCGTAGGGTATGCGGCTACGCGGCTACGCGGCTACGCGGCTACGCGGGAGGCTCTCCATAGCCTACGCCGTAGCCTGACGTGCACCTCCCAATAAATGTAACTACGCGCCGAGGCGACGCAGACCCAACGCAGACTGAGAGGGCTGTGATTGGTTTGCTTGGTAGCAACGCATTTCCGGTTTCCGGTTCCAGTTTGTGAAGCAGTTCTTTCAGCGCTCTTTTCTTTGTGTGTGTGTGATTTTTTTTTTTTGGGGGGGTTGTTTTGTTTTTTTGCACAATAGTTGTCCTTATCTCTTTGATTCACTGTGAGCGGAAAAACCAGAAGCTAGGGGGGTATTGCACCACGGCAAAATGGAGTGAAGGAGAAGGGTTCACGACGGCGTCACGGCAACGGCGTATGCTGTGTGTTGATGTAACGCAGAACCTTAATTCAGGCTTTAGAGTAAAGCCTGGGATATACTTGCAGTTCAGAACGCTTGAACGCATCATGGCCGCCACGTGTATCCTGCGTTCATTTGACGCGTCGACGTGCACTTTCTAAAAAAGACACTGAAGGCGTACGCAACCTGCAGTTCTTGCTCTGGCCACGAGTGGCGCTGGTCCCGGTCTGATACCAGCTGGTCCCGGTCAGATACCAGCTGGTCCCGGTCAGATACCAGCTGGTCCCGGTCAGATACCAGCTGGTCCCGGTCAGATACCAGCTGGTCCCGGTCTGGTACCAGCTGGTCCCGGTCTGGTACCAGCTGGTCCCGGTCTGGTACCAGCTGGTCCCGGTCTGGTACCAGCTGGTCCCGGTCTGGTACCAGCTTGTCCCGGTCTGATACCAGCTGGTCCCGGTCAGATACCAGCTAGCCACAAGTGACGATGCGGAGGTCGCTGGCGCCGTTTTATTTGCCGAGATTGCAACCAAAGCAATGTTATAATCTCCTACATCAGGGGTCTGCAACCCAAAATGTTGAAAGAGCCATATTGGACCAAAAACACAAAAAACAAATATGTCTGGAGCCGCAAAAAATGAAAAGTCTTGAAAAAAAAGTTGAAATGTCGAGAAAAAAGTCGAAATGTTGAGAAAAAAATCGAAATGTCGAGAAAAAAGTCGAAATGTTGAGAAAAAAGTTGAAATGTCGAGAAAAAAAGCTGAAATGTCAAGAATAAAGTCAAAATTTCGAGAAAAAAGTCGAAATGTCGAGGGAAAAAAAAGGAAAAAAAGAAGAAATGAAAAAAAGAGAAAAAAAGGAAAAAGACGAAAAAAAGAAAAAAAAAGGTCAAACATTTTTGAAAAAGCTCCAGGAGCCACTAGGGTGGCGCTAAAGAGCCGCATGCGGCTCTAGAGCCGCGGGTTGCCGACCCCTGTCCTACATCATCCAATGGTGTCATGTAAACTTGTTCGTTG
Source organism: Cololabis saira (assembly GCF_033807715.1). Classification (NCBI taxonomy): domain Eukaryota; kingdom Metazoa; phylum Chordata; class Actinopteri; order Beloniformes; family Belonidae; genus Cololabis; species Cololabis saira. The sequence continues at coordinate 30,232,659 of NC_084594.1, read as the reverse complement.
TTCTAATCTGCTACTGCTACTTCCGCTGATACTACCGCTACTACTAAATATTTAATCACTTTTCCAACTGTTGCTCTGCTTACTGCCCCCACTGACGTTGCGGTTGGTGGTGCACGTGAACGGACGCAAACGCAAGCACCAACAGCAAGTATATCTGGGGCTTAAGTTGCTGCTTGCTTCCCCATGAAAAATGCAGGTAGAAATGAACTTCCATTTCAGACCTAAAGACTGAGCACTGGGGCACTTTAGCTCAAGAGCTCCATCTCCTACCACTCAATGGCACTCAGCCATCGAGTTGAATATCTATTTTCCACATAGACTGAGTGTTGGGGACCACATTTTGGGGTTTATTATTCAAGATAAACTGTTCTTGTTTGTTTGTTTTTTTTTTTAAGAAAAAGATGCTCATATAATACATATATCATGCAACATCAAATGGATAGTGATCTCTTGGATAGCTGTTCATCTGTTGAAGAGCAGGTTGTTCAATCTGTCGGTAGACATGCTTATTTCTCACTTAGCTGCAGTTTGGAGTCGTTGCAATGCAGCACAATGAATTTGGAATCAATACGATGCCTCTCTAGTGGGTTGGCTTGATGGATAAGACTCTTAACATGTAAAATGCCCTTAACAAGCAGTAGGTCAGAGATCATATTGACTCAACACAGAACGGAGGACCAATTTAACTAATAGTGGATTGTCCTTTTCTCCAGACTGAGGCCTAATCCATGTCCTTCAATAAGGCAAAAATAGTTGTAATTTAATTTGTGGCTTTTGGCTGTAAAATATTAAACCATTCTTGGAGTGGGTGCGTAGCTAAAGTGGGTTTTAATGGCTAGTTTTTTCTTTTTAAATGTGATCTAAATTCCTCTGCTTAATTTTTCAAAATGGCATTCATTAGCGTAAAGAGTTGAGCTTTTGAGAAGCCTGCTTTTAGTATCTGTATCTGTCTGAGTATCTGAAGTTCCTTCATAGATATGAGACGGATACGAAAGCACCTTCCAGTGCATGTGAGCCCAGGAGAGATCCAACACTGCTGAACATCACCGCTCGGATTTTCCATCTTTTTCTCACATGACATATTGATAGGTTTTAGTTGTTCCGGTGTGAATGTCTACTGCACCACAAGCTCCACTGAAACTCATTAGCCATACCACGAATATGATGTAAAAAACATGAGCTTGCAAACTGCAGCATAATTATCCTTTTAGATGACTCCCTCCCACCACCCAAGCCAGATAAGCCCTTTTTTTTGGTCCTCCTGAATGGTTCTCAGACATAAACACACTATCGGGTATTTTTTATCACGACAAACTGGGCACACCGCCCAACACCACACAGCTTAACTGGTGCAGAGCAAGAGATAAAGGTAGGAGTGGAGAAGGAATAATGAGGAAATGGATAAACAAAGGCAGGCTGAGATGAGAAACTTGAAAAAGAAAAAGTGGGGTTAGCTCATCGCTACGCAGTAACTGGAAGGGAATTAATTAGGAAAAGAAAAAAGTGAGACTCAGTAATTAATGTAATCCAGCATTTAAGTGAAATCGAAGCAAAGCCTGTGAGTGAATGGAAAGTAGACTAATCGTCTTCCCAAATAACACCAAGGATTACATTGGAGGCACCAAAAAACAGTTTTGATTTCGGGGGAAGCAAAAACAAGTTCTGAGCATGAAAACTTCACATCACCCTTCTTTAGTTAAGTATTTACACATTAGAGAAACATAGTTAGCAGTTTGGAGTCCTGAATCCCTCCACCTGGGGTCCGTTTCACAAAGCAGGTTTAGTGAAAACTCGGAGTCTGTTAACCCTGAAATGAGGGAAACTCTGAGTTTTCCGTTTCACAAAGGGAGGTGACTCAAACCAGAGAAAGAGGAGTAACTCTAGCCTGTTTCACAAAGAGAGGTAACTTAAGCTCTGGGTCAGTTACCGTAGTAACAGACGCTCTGAACCTAACCTGGTCGGGACCAGGTTTATATCGTGAAACCTGGAGTTTCTCTGCGTCTCTGCCCTCTTTCAGAGCCACACGCACATTTGATTTCCTCATTCATTCAGTCAGCAGGTGAGTTTTGGCGAAGTTCTGCCGTCTGTCATTAAAAACAGAGTCAGTATAAATATTAGAAGTCCATTGTCACGAACACGGCGTGTCCTTTTGATGAAGACCCAATTGATGAAGGTGCAGAATTAATGCACAGAGAATTAAATATTCGTCGGGAGATGGTTATCAGACCGCGTAATACATGAACATTACAGTACATAGTCTCATTACAGGCAAAGCAATATATGTTAATCATTTATTTGTTATAATTTTGATGATTGAATTGTTTAATGATTTCATAATATATTCACATTTTTTTAGATTTTTTTATTTGGGGTTTTCCTAAACTGTGAGCCATAGGCTAATCATCAAAATTTTAACAAATAAAGGCTTGAAATATCTCCCTTTGCATGTAGTGGGAAATAATATTTGTTTCACCTTAAGTTGAATTTACTACGAATGAAGTTTTGCAATATATTCAAATTTTCCGACCTCCACCTGTATATTATTACATGAATAAATAAGAGCATAATACAGGGGTCTCCAACTCCGGTCCTGGATCCACCTATCCAGCATGTTTTAGGTGTCTCCCTCTATGAACACACCGCCTTATATCATGGTGTGCTGAAGCAGGGAAAGATCTAAAATATGCTGGATAGGTGCTCTCCAGGACCAGGGTTGGAGACCCCTGGCATAATGTGTGTCTGTATTGGTTCAATACGGAACGCAACTTTTAATTCTCAATTACGGAACAATTCCGTATTTCAAGGGACGGGTGGCAAGCCTACATAAACCTGTCCAAGCCATCAAGGAGTTCCACAGGATTGCAGGTGAATGATGTAGAGATATGTTAAATTAATTTTATATTATATTCTGTGCTGCGGTGTTACTCTTTTTTCGAAAAACATGTTCAAATTCGCCGTATGCGCGCATTAAAATCTCTTATTCCATTCGGGTGAAAAAGATCGGCGTGAAGTATGTGGATCTTCAGATGCAAACTAATGTTTCCTCAAAGGGAATTTGTAAATGGAAATGATAAATAAAGTTTAAAAGAAAAAAAAGAAAAAGTATGTCGCTCTTTTGTTGTCGCCGGTTGCCATGGTGAATCCTTGTATCAGCGCTCTACTGATGATGGCTTTTTATTTCCCTCACGCACGCGCGTAACTCCAGGTAAAACTACTTAGAGTTGAGTAAATTACCTCAAATCCGCTGTTCTGGAACCGAAAACTCAGAGTTTCCGATCTCAGAGTAGATCAACTAAGAGTTCAGGATTAGACTCAGAGTTTGTTGAACCTGCTTTGTGAAACGGACCCCTGGTGAACATACAACAACTAATTATTCACAACTATGGTATAAATTGTGACTTCAGAGTTAGTTTATATGTATAGATCATGTGAGCTTTCTTTTTTTTCTGTCTTTAAAGTAAGATACAGAGATTTATGAGCAGTTTTAATGGCTCCAAGTTTTGGCCTAGCTTGTTTTTGAGATGGACTGTTTTTACATGCCATTCAGAGCTTTTCTAAAGGGGCATTTTTAAACATCTGCATAATGATTTGGGAGATAATTGTCAGGTGTATTATTATGAGTGGTGAACTTTTTTCACTCAGTCAGAGCGAGCATATATCTTGTTGTTATGAAAATATCAATTATAGGTTATTTCTAACAGTCGTGGGTACAAAGAAAGTATGAAAACTAATTTTGACAAAACAGTCTCTTGGCAATAAAGTGCTGTGGGCTGCTTTGGTTATTAAAAGATCATTAAACTATAAACGCTTTCAAAAGGCTTAATATAAATGTCAAAGTTACAATAAAGTCACAGGTTTTATGAATTATTTCATGCTGTTAAGAGGGATGAGATAAAGTGTCACCCGTCCAACGATCTGCGCTGATAGAAGAGGGAATTCATTTCAGTTCAATTCAGTAATACTTTAATAATCCTTGAAGGGAAATTGTATTGTTCCAGTAGAACATCTGCAAGTTTGTCCATCAGTCAGCATTTGAATGTGGCTTTTAAAGGTATAGTCTGTAATGTTGGAGAGCTAGCAAGATTTGAAAGTGACACCTCCTCTAAGCCCCACCCCCTCCTCCCCCTCCCGTCAGCGCTCCGTCCAAAGCCACGCCCCCACAAACTTTGGGGAACGCGCATTTGCAGGAGTCGAGTTTTCCAGGACATTTTGGACAGCACATTTTCAACAAAACTACCCCATGTCTCATTCACCTGTAACCGAGGCCGGTTTTAGGGGGGGGGGCAGGGGTGGGCTGTGCCCACCCAGACGTGCATCCTGCCCACCCAATCAAAGTTATGGGGATCCTTTATTTTTTTATAATTTTATTTTTTTATAAATATAAAAAAAAATCACAGAATATCTCTACAGTTTCTGATTGGGTGAGCACTGCGCATCATTTTTAGACACAACAATGAACGCATACCGCAAAAGTTGTGTCTCTGCGGAGGGACCCGACGTCCCAGCAAAATGAGCACAACAGAGAAGTGTTCAGAACAGCACACAGAGCACACACTGAAGGTGATTTATGGTTCCGCGTTACACCAACGCAGAATGATGCGCGTCGCCGCGTACCCTACGGCGTAGCCGTGGCAACAGAGCCTGCACGGCACCGCAGCACCGCAGCACCGCAGGACCACAGCGCACCGCCACCCGCACCGGCGCTCTCCGCCCTCGCCGGGATGGAGACGCCTCCATCCCCACGGACCCCCATACTGGAGAGGTGGTATTTTTGGCTGCGTTTTCTCGTTTTCTCTGCCATTCTTCAGAAAACGTGACTCGAGTGTGTGAAGTTTTTCGGCAAGATTTTCGACGTGACGAGTGCGCGCATGGGACAAAGGAGGGCGTGGGCGGGACTTAAAATGAAGGCATCTGATTGGTTCTTTCTCACCTGCCAATCCTCTGGTCCTCTGACCAATCCGTGCCACTCGGTGCGCAAAAAACAGATTGGTCAGAGTTTTTACAGGAGTAAAGCTGTCAGAGAGGTCAGATTTTTTTCTTTCCTTTTTCTGAACACATTATTCACAGAAGGACCATTTCACCCAGTATAACAATAAATGTTTTTGAATACGATTACAGACTATACCTTTAAGCAGTCATTGGGGAAGGTTGTAGGCGTGGCCAGGACTGGTACTGGTCTGGACCTGAGGAAGTCTCTGACTGTTGTTTCATCATTGTCTTCTTGATGTGGGATGTTTTCCATTATTTTCTGCAACTTGTGCAACATTCTTCTTTGCACAGTCAGCTCTGGGGTCCCCAGAGCGGTTCTCAGCACAGAGCCAGGCTTCTTTATTAGTTTAGTTTTTAGTCACTTCCTCTGATGCTGCTGCCCCAACAGACAAGTACAGAGAAAACTGCACTGTACAGAGTTATAGAAGATATGCGACATCTCACAGGCTGAATCTTTATAAACACCCTGAAGAATCAAAGAACATGCTCCTCATACTGGTGCCTGCTTCGTCCAGAAGCCCATGGTGTCCTCAGCTCCAACAACGTGTCGATAAATAACCTGCAGCGGGTTCAGAAAAGGGTTCTCCAGGATTTCTGTAACGTGGGATGTTAAGGGAACGGGTCTATAGTCAGTAGGGCGATTTGGGGACTGTAAGAAAGTAGCATCTCTTCTGCAGCACTAGAACTTTTGCAAAGATTTAAAAATACAAGTATATCATCAATTATTTCCTTTGCATAGGGGAGCATCTCAATAAAGCATACTAATAAAAACGTAGAACTGCTCAAACAGAAATAAAATCTGCTGTGTTACATGTCATATCCAACTTACATTTGGTTCTCGTCTTGATTTTTTTTTTTCATTTGTTAACCAAAGTGTCAATACATTTTATCATCTTTTTTGTCCTCGTGCATTTGTTTTTAGTTTTCAGCCTATTGGGGAGACTATTTCATTGACTATTATTACAGTAGGTGTGTCAAAGGCTGTGGGTCCAGGGAGAGAGTGAGATCTATGAGGCTGAGACTAATAAAGGAGGATGCTGGGTTTTGGTTTTATTTGCCACTTAATCTTACATTCCCCTTGATGACTGAGAGATGAAATAGTTTAAACAACTTCTTCCTTTCTTCCTGTTTTGCTCCAACTGCAACGTCTCTTCTTTCATCCATCAGATATTTGAGGTCTCAGTGTTTTTACTTATTGGGCTCTTGAAAACTCAGTCAGCTGGTCCTTCATTAACTCTTCCACTGGCATCGTTACTGATGCAACAGATATTTAAAGCTACCAGAAGTACTAATGGAAGTCTCTCAAGCAGCATAGCATTCAAACTATTTGCTGCAACAGGTTTTTGCTGGTGTGGTGCTGGTTTTTCTGGGATTTATTTTGCTTGTCATGCCCACACAGATATTTCTCCTTCTCCTTTTATTGCTTAAGTTACTCTCCGTGTAAGCAGCAGATTCACATCACTGATGAGGCTGCTTTTTTTTTTTTTTTTTTTGCCTCCACAGAACTGGCCTTTGAGGGTCTTTATATAAAATCGATGACAACGTGCAGCCTTTGTGTCCTGGTTATCTAGGATTGCTCACCAGTGTGTGTTTTTGCTACTGTTGTTTCTCATCAGCAACTTTTCTCATTGTTGAGTCAAATTAAAATGCATTTTTGCACTTGGAATCGATTCATATTGAAAACACTTTAGAGAAATTGTTCTGGCTCTGTTTATTTGTTTCTACCAAAATCCACTGATGTTCACTGAGTATATCGGGATTTGTTATGTTTGTGTGGAGCTGCTTGCATACATTTGGATGCCATCACAGCATAAAGCGCAGCTCTCCTGACCTGGCGGCACCACTCATTTATTTTTTAGTGTCATTCAGTACCAAAGTGAATGACTGGGTTATAGACCACTAATGTCCTTTTTAGCACAATTTACTGTATTTCACAGTTCATAATATCCTTTTTTTGTCTTTTTAAATTCCCTTTTCAACTGCTGTCTGTACTCTAATGGACAGCCTGTGACTAACGCATTCACTAAATCTATAAACCGTACTGCAGACATATCAGAATCATACAATTTATTCAATTTAAGAGCTTGCACTCACATTTTTAAAGCAGTATTTTCCCATACTTTATTTTTATGCTATAAAAAACCCTCCTTCCTCTAAAAGTTTGTTTAAATAATATTTTACTAAGCCACTGATTTTCATGTGTCACCTCTCACCTCATACTAAATAATCCCCTGCAGCTATGACAGCAGCACTATTCAGTTTGTCAGGGTCTTCATGCAGCAGTGCCTATAATCAGCCCTGTCATCTGAGAATTAACTGTGTCGTTCCTGCAACCGTCAAATTCTTTCCTGCCCCATTCTTGTATCAAGCTAATATCTTTCAGCTCTTCTGCCTGAGTGAGAGAATCTCCTTGAATGTAAACAAGGCCTGGCGAGACTACGGACGACATCCACTGAACATAAGCGATGTCAAGTCCAGGGGAAGAAGGGTAGCACTCTTTGCAAGTGTTAATGATGGTTCACTGTCATGCTGGCTTTAGCGACTGAGAGGCTGAGATGAGGCTTTGATCTGTGCCCTCTGGCTGACGAAGCTTGCTGGGTTTTTGGCGAGAACAGACAGGTCATGGGAAGACAAAGTCAGATTTATATGTGAAGGGCTAGAGGAGCATCTGAACACCATCTGTCTAAAAAAAGAATTGTGATTAGCGAACACGTTAGGAGGCTAACACCGATTTCTAATTCAGATTGAGTAAAGGTGCCGGGGCCCTTGTTGAGTACTTAGAGCCCTGAAATCCATATACTTTTGCTGTAAAACAGTATTCTCTGATTTGTTATTTAATACACGTTTACGTCAGTTACAGAAGAAGCCGTTATCAACATGTAAACAAGCATATCTTGCTTGCTTTTCTCTGATCCCTGTTTTGCATACATCAATGTTTCCCTGGACTTTTGAATTGACATTTCTTGGATTCATGTATCTTGTCAGCTGCAGCTACAAACAGACACATTCTAGGCTTTTATAGGAGGACACCTCCGGTTTATCATAGATGGGTGACCATCAACAGTTTATTAAGATAAATCATAATAAAGGATACTACAAAGAATGAATTATAAACTTAAAACATCTCAGAATGTGTGGAAACACTCTGCATCTAAATATTCTGATAAAAGGACAGGTGCATGAACAGTCATTTAGCTGTGGTAAGGAGCATCTGTCCTCAACAGATATGTTGTAATAATAAGGTCCTAACAGCTCTCAGTCCGAGGAAGGTGAGCCACAGCTGTGCACAGCTCCCACCGCTCTGCAATCAGATCAGTGGGTCTTCTTCATCCATACTAGAAACAAATTGCAGCAAGAGATGCATTTTAATTGACTGCAATCAACTAATTAGTTTTGAGTTATGTGCCAACGATGGTCATGAGCAAAGATGATTGGATATTTCCCGGAGTGGTGTCGCAAGAGTGCTCACATGTTGGTTGTCAGGCTCAACACTTTCTCAACACATGCTTCAAAGTGAGCTGAAAGTTATGCTTGTCCTGACATATTCCGTACACATGTATCCATCTTATCTGAACAATGTTCCTGACATGGTAAATTTAATCTGCGATGCGTAAAATGAGAGAGAATATGCGGTATGCTCAGTGGAATCTAATGAGCCCAGCTCGCTGCTGATGTTTCATGCTAGAGAGATTCTTATCTGAAAGTGTTATTTTCAATCTGAAAGGAAAATTCATTTAGGGTATTTTTAGAAGTGGTTTCAATGTTAACAGAGTGTGGGCACAGTTCATTTCACTTCGACCATTAGAAGCCTAAAAGCTGATCTCTGGACTCTCTACACCTAATTCCCAAAGTAAAGTCTGACATTTTAATTAGCCCAACATCTCCATTGTACACAAGTGAGACTCAGAGATGTACGAAAACGGTTTATCGGGGTCTATGATTCCAATTTAACTGGAAAGGTGGTTGAGTGTGTATCTTGCAGTGAATGCTGCATGATTGAGTCCACTCCTCTGACTAGATGTGAAATTGCTTGTCTCTTCTCAGTCTCACTGGTGATATTTCAGCTCTGGCTTTATACTCCTGAGTACAGTAAGGGATGATTGGTCAACATGGTCGTGTGTGTGTGTGTGTGTGTGTGTGTGTGTGTGTGTGTGTGTGTGTGTGTGTGTGTGTGTGTGTGTGTGTGTGTGTGTGTGTGTGTGTGTGTGTGTGTGTGTGTGTGTGTGTGTGTGTGTGTGTGTGTGTGTGTGTGTGTGTGTGTGTGTGTGTGTGTGTGTGTGAGAAGATGGTTTATATTATGGAGCAACCAATGCCCTGAGGCCAATGATATGATTGAATGAAAAAAATGTAGGTGTGAGCCTGCCAATGTTGGAAACTTGTTATCCCGACCACCTCCATGGTGTCGTGATGGCATCTTTAGAATTTGGGATATTGATTATTGTGGGTTATACAACCCCAAAGCAGAATGAGTTTGGAGGACAGAAAATGCAAACAAACACACACAATAGAAAATGCAGTGTCATCAACTTTGGCTGTTATTACCTTGCAGGTATAGAACAAATCCAAGAGATTTCATATATTTGATTTGCATCAGTTCTCCTAGTGAAGGTCATGCGTGTCCACCTAAGACTGTCTTCCCTTTTACACATTGAATTATGTGTTGATATTCTGCATTGTAGGAGAGGAAACATGCAAATCTCTTCTAGTCATTTTTAAGAAAAATCGTTCTAAGCATAGAAAAAAAACTTTTTTCTTTATCCTCAAACATTCAGGGCGAAGTTAGATTTATGTAGTTGGTGGGGTGTACATAATTGGTTATCAAACATGACATCCAGGTTCTTTGTAACCTTGGTGGAAAGCACTGTTGTAGAGCCAATATCCATGTCCATATAGAGGCTGATAGGCAGGGATAACCAGGACTTCAGTGTTAGATGCGTTAAGTTGAAGATGGTGATCCTTCATTTAGGTAGACCGGTCAGAGAGGTTAGCAAAGATTTTTCCAGATAGTGGGGTTGTCCAGTGGGAAGGACAGGTAGAGTTGTGTATCATCTGCATAGCAGGTGGTGTATATGACAAAGTGAAGGGTCCCAAGTACCGTACCCAGTGGAAAGGTCAAAATGTCTGCCAATATCACAAAGTCTGCCGTAATACGATTCTGTTTCAATTCAATTGAGGACTAATATGAGACGGTATTGATTGAGTACAATCACTTCCATTCATATGAAATTGCAATAAGTAAAATGAAAAATGAAATTTATATGTTCAACTAGACAATTCAGAAATGATTTGTTCCTTTAATAAAAATAGACTACACTCAAAGTTTCTTGATGACATGTATTAATGATGACATTGACCGCCTCTACGGCGGGGCGCCCCTCTGGTCTTGGAGGGCCACTTTCGTGGGGGACGGGTGCGCCTGCCCGCGTCGGCGGCCGGGGCGGCTCTGTCTCTCCGGGCAGGCTGGCCCCCTGCCGGGTGGGGGTCGTTGGCCTGAAGGGTGAGGGCCTCCTGGCCGCGTGTCCGGCCCGGACCGGGTGGCCGGGGATTGCCTGGGTCGCGGTACGCCGCCGCGGGGTCCCTGGCTGCTTCTTTCCGCGCCGTGGGGGCCCCGCCCGCGGGCCCCCTCGGCCGCCGCCGGGTGGGGGGGGGGCCTCGCAGGCGGTGGGTTGCCTCCCTCCTACTTCTCCCCTCTGTGGGGTTGCCGGTGGCCTGGGTTCCGGGCTCTTCCTTGTCGGCCTCTGGTCTCGCGGGTGGCGGGGTTGCTCCCCCCCCTCCCCCACTATAGATACACTTCAGGTGGAGCTTTGTTTGGTTTATTACACACACACACACACACACACACACACACACACACACACACACACACACACACACACACATATAGTCATTTAGTCACATGCACACACACACACACACACACACACACACACACACACACACACACACACACACACACACACACACACACACACACACACACACACACACACACACACACACACACACACACACACATGCATGATCATATACATACACACACACACACATAGACATACACACTGGCTTGTTCACCTGCATGCTGGCTCTCTAGTTTTTGGGTTTAGGTAGCGGTAGCGATAGCTTAGCTCAGACTGCGATCAGATCTCAAGATTTAGGTCGATTGCTGTTCGTGTTTTGGATGGCTCCGTGCCGGTTTCGTGCTTTGTTTGTGGTTTTTTTGTTGCAGATTTCCAGTGCTTGACGTGTGTCTCCGTGTGTTCCTGCTTCCTGGATTGGCAGTGGATGTCGTCACCCCACCCCCCCCCCCCCCCCCAAAAAAAAAAAAAAAAAAAAAAACACTGGGTTTGTATGTGTATATTTATGTATGTGTACGCATATGTGTGCGTATATATATGTATATATTACATATAGTAATAATGCACATATATACACTTTTGGTTTCTACCGTCATGGTATCAATCAATAATATGTGTGCAGACAAGGTAAAAAAAAAAAAAAAAAATGTTTTAATGTCTCATCAATATTTTCACATTGTATAGATATATACTACTAGGTTGTTTATCATTAGATTGACGTATCGATGTCAATCGTGGGATCATTACACCCCAAATAGTGTTTACATGGACCACAATACGCAAGTCTTAATCAGATAAAAGCAATACTCTGAATTAAGAAATTGACATTTTAACATCAACATTAATGTAATTATGGTCATAATCGTAGTAAGCGTTTATTGCAATACAGCAGATAGAATATGCCAATCATAGTCACATTGTTAAGACATGAACTACGTTTACATGGACAAAAATAATCCGATTACTGATGTTATGCTAACAAGAACATATTAATAATCTAATTAATAATTAATAATCTAATCTAATCTAATCTAATCTAATCTAATTTAATTTAATAAGGCATTGACATTAATTAAAAATACTCACTTCATAATCGGGGTTTACATGTTAAAAAGCAAAGTTTGATTAATGGGACGTCGTCCAATTCTGCTTATAATATGCAACTTTAGACAGTAGACTTGTCCTTCTGAGCTTTAACCTGTTTTGGGCTTGGGTTTGGGCATATCTGCTGCTTCTCCTTTGCCTTAAGTGTAGTACATGGCTTTGACCCAACATGAATAAAATGCTACATTGAATACTGTTTTTGTTATGTGTAAAATATGATGCTTGCTCACTCCTGCAAGTGTTAGTGCGGGCACACACACTCTCTTTTCCTTGATCCGTCTCCCTGATGCATCTGCTCTCTTGCAATGATGTTTGTAACAGCACTGATCCATACTGATCCATATTCAGTTCATGATATACTGTATAACCTCCAGGTTTCCCCACACTTTTGTTTTCATCATATTGTTCCATATTCCTAATGAAATGCTTTTGATATTACAATGTTTATGTTCAGTGTCAATTGTTGGTACACTGTACCGACAATACTGCACTACTGTACAGTAGGCTACGGTTGGTAGTTTTGTTGTTATTGGTTTGTCCAAAAATCTTCTCTCAGGTGAAATTAAACTAATTCGGGATCCTGGAGCTGTAACTTGTTTGTACTCCTATTTGATGAACTCTTACATGGGTAACTAGCTGACTTTTTGGTGCCAACACATGTTTAGTTTCACTTTTTCAATTTATCTTTTTAATTGCCATGCAGTATACTACAGAATGATACACTCCCAATGCGATGACAGTAAATAACTTATTCTGCTGCAAATAATCTAATTGAATGAACGTTTATGTTTTGACCCCCCCCCCCCAAAAAATAAATAAAAATAAATTCATAATTCAAAAAACCTATTCATATTCACATCAGCCTTATTGTGTTTGTACATTCTGAATGCAAAGGAAAAAACTAGTAGAAAACTAGTAGTGCAGACTGTGACTGTAATTCAAGTTAATAAAACACTTCTATATTTGTATCTTGGCATGTTAATATTAGCATTTAGATTAAAGCACTTCTGGGCAGAAGTACAGCCTCATAGATTCACAAGCATGGCCATAGGCTCTTAGTCTTGACATTTTTATGACTGCTTACACGTTCCTTGTGTCAATGAATGATCTATAGTTTATGTGAAACCTCGAGCTAAACCTTCTTAACTAAAAGAGGATGTCACAGGGACAAGCAAAGGTAGACACTTCACAATAAGAGAGATCTCTCCACCGTGGCGCTTCACTGACCTAATCACATATTTTAAAGTGAACAACACTGATGGAGTTTCCAAAGTTTTCTCTTATTAATTTTAGTTTTAAGGATGTTTTTCCTTTTAGTCTTTCATCTGAAAAAACTTGCAGTATTTGTCTTCAGAATAGAATTTTTAAAATTCAGAGCTGGAAATCTGTCTGGTCCCTGTTAATCGCACAAGATGCAGACTCGTTTCTATTATGGTTTCTAAACAGCTCCATGTCAAATTATTCCATTTACCAGAAAGATTTGGATTAAAAGTCACAAATTGTCAATGACTTGAGATTTTGATTTTGGGTTTATCTAAAAGTTGTTTGTTCTAAATTTGAGTTAGTTTTGTGTTGTTGTACTACTGTTGTTTTTTCCTTTTGTTGAAGTTGTTCGCTCTATTCTGTTTTAAATATGTTTTTCCTGGGGTTTGACTGCTTTTGTCAGTGTCTTGTCAGAATTTCAGTTTCCGGTTGCAATTTCAACTCAGAAAGTTGAAGAAACCACCAAGTACCCAAATCTGATTTCAGAGTCCAACATGGCTGCTACAACAGCTGCATCAACAATTTAAGCACCAAACTACATCTACTGTTTACTGGAGGCTGGCCTCGGGCTGTTTATCTACAGTCCAATTTCTAATGCAGAAACTTATGTAATTGAGAACCCTTGCACCAAATAAACTTCTCTGAGTATTAATGGTGCTCGAGTGGGGTGAAACAGTCTGCAGCCACTGTTGCAAGGACTTTTGGCAATAACCCCTGACTGGGATTGGTCAAAAGTTAGTCCACTACTTCAGCATCAAACCCCTGTGGCTTTATCAATTTCCTGGCTTTAGGATTTAGGATTTTGCTTTGGACCTTGTTTGGCCTTTATTTCATTTTCAAGTTCACTTAAAGTAGCAAAATTAACTCATAAAGCAGTGTATATCATGGCAGAGTTGATTTATGGCGCTTTTACACTAGTACTGTACCTACTCAGCCGACTCGACTCGCCTTGCCCTCGTTTCTTTTCAATACCCAGATCAGAAGTCGGCGGGTTGGAGCGAAGCTGCTGTGACGTATTTGATTGTGTGATCTAAACGAAGAAGAGAACAAAGATGTAGAAGATGGAGTAGATGATAGATGTGCTGCTGGGTCTGTGGCTTGTGTTCGATACCAAGCTAATAAATGAGAGTGAGAGAAGCTTCAAGCGGCGATGCTTTTAAAAAAAATGTTGTTTGTCTCGGCACTGCTGAAAAGTCAGCTGGGAGCCGCGAGCAGCTGAGAAGTGACAGAGCTCCTGGTGGATCTGGTTGTTCCTTATCGCCTGTCTACATCCCTTTTTAATTCTCTCCTCAGCCACCAGGTTTATGAACATCTGCACCTCAGAGTTGGATCATGAAACAGACTTTTGCGCTGCCATTGCTGGTCGAATTAAATGAACAAGAAGCCGCAAGTCGCTCTTTCGCTGATTTCCGCCTCCTGACTCAGACGTCTGACTGGCCAACCCCCCGACCAATCGGTGGCCTGTAGTGTGATGACGTCAGATGCAGCCCGACTCAGCCCGACTCACCCCGACTCAGCCCGCTTAGAACCTCGGCAGAGTAGTTACATAAAAAATATCTACTTGGCCGCCTCGACCCCTAGTGGAAAAGCGCCAAGGCGAGTCGAGTCGGGCTGAGTAGGTACTAGTGTAAAAGCGCCATAAGAGACTCAAGACAGTAGTTATGGAGGATACAACAAGAGAGTGACCCTAATAAGAATAACACGGGTTGGACAGTGTTACTTAAGGAACATAACTTTCTCATCTATCTGCAGACCTGCAGTAAAACCCCTTTACTCTGTTTTGACTTTAAATGTTTATTTGGGCTCTCAGGCTTTTGCATTCATGTCTTGTGTTTAGCTGTTGTGCTCTACTTTATGTTTCTTCTTGAAACATTTCTTTCCCGGTGTTTGACTTTTTTATCTGACTTGGTCCGTCCTGATTTTTACCACCTTTGTCTTGTAATCAACTGCCATTACATCCGTCTGCTCAAATGTTTGCCCTTCCACCTGTCTGGGGTGTACGCATGTCTTTGGCCCATCGAGGGCTGGGATAGGCTCCAGCATATCTCTGTGACCCTTAGTCGAAAAATGTGGATGTTGATGGATGGATGAATGGATGGATGACTGGATGGATATTTCTCTTCCTTGTTTGCCTAGTCTATTTCTCAGTCCGTTTTCCCCTGCTCCTCTGTTCTGGTGCCCTGGCCCTGTTCCGTGTTGTTCTCTAAAATAAAAGCTACAGCATTTAGATCCTCACCATTATTAGCAGATGGGATAGACGAGCAAGGAGATGGCCAGGTCAATCTTCAAGATGATGAGAATATGGCTCCACTTTTGAAAAGCTCTCATCTGCATTTTGCAGCTAATAGAAATAGATGTGACAAATTTGAAATGTTCCATGAATCTCATTTTGTCAGAGCGCATGCCTTACGGTTCCTGCTGCTGTTTGTTGGGGATTTTGTGACAATCCTGAGATTCCATGCCTGACTGTAAGCCTCCTGTGTGTATCTGGCTAGCAGAGAAGGAATTTCCCCAGAGGAGGTCTTGACCTGAATAATTCAACAGCTGGTGGGAAAAACGATCCTGCTTGGTTCTGCTATTGATCTGACACTAAAGCAACGCCAGCACCATAATTTAGACTCAGGTGATTGAGGCTTTGAAAAGTTATAAAGAGGGATTTATTTATGAATTGCTGGCTCACATGACTTTTTCATTGGGTTAAGACAGATGAGAGATACTGATTTGTATCTTACTTATTAGGGATTTTACAATATATGGATGTTGATGTGATGAGATATACAAGTGATACAATAGTATTCATTTGAGCGATGAAGATGAAGGGCCAGTAAAAGTTTTTTTTCTTTGGTACATTATTCAGCTTTAACAACACCGTACTCCATACGCTCTTACCCGGTTCGCCACTCCCTCATTTATAATCTGATTAGTTTCATTTTCCACCTCCACATTTTCCTATATTGCTCATATAACCAATTTTCTCTGCTCCCCATCTGTTCATCCCTTTTTCGTTTATTACCCTGTTTTTGAATATCTCCATCCGTGCTCCCCTATTGTTATTACAATACTGAAACTTGAAGGTGTAAGCTTGAATTTTGCATGTACCTACTGCATTTATACAACCCTAATCCCCAAAAGGTTTCGACACTCACAGACAGAATGCAATGGTATACAAATCTCATAAACCCATGTTTTATTCACAATGTAACAACGAAAATATTAAATCTTGAAAATAAGGACATTTACCACGTAAAGGAATACATGTAGGAATAAAAAGGAATAAAGGAATATTTTTGAATTAGATAGCGGTAATAATTCTCAAAACATGTCAAATGTTGTCTAAAAATGGTAAAACATATTGACCCTTTCCTGAAAAATAGTTGCTCATTTTGAATTTGATGGTGGCAACACATCTTAAAACGAGTTGGGATGTAGCAACACTTACCACTGAATAGCTTTCGCTAGTTTTTAAACACCAGGCCTTACAAGCGTGGGAACTGAAAGGAACCAGTTGCTGGGAATTTGGGTGAGAAATGTTGTAGTATGCTCTGAGCTTCCAAACAGCACTGGGTCATTTTTAATGGTATTTTTCATTTCAGGATGCACCAAATGTTTTAACTGGCGAAAAGTACAGCCACGCTATCTTAAGGAATGCCCTGTGTTTAGCATTGTCTTGCTAACAGATGCAAGGCCTAAATGGTCTAAATGGAAGCATATGTTGCTTTTAAAACCATATATCCCTTTCAGCATTGATGATTCTGTTCCAGATGTCCAAATTGTACATTTCTCAGGCACCAATGCATACCTACACCTTCAGAAATGCATTCTTTTGAAATGAGCACTGATAACAAGCCAGATGGTGCCCCTCTTCTTTCGCTCAAAGGTAAAACTTCCACTGTTTCTAAAAAAGAATTTCAAATTTCAATTAGTGTCACCACACTATCTTCCTCAGTTCCTTTTTTAGGAGCTTTGGCCTAGAGAAGCCACCTCACGTTCCATATTATGTTCATTTATGGCATCTTCTTTGCATGATAGAGCTTTAAGGTGCCTTCATGGATGACATGCTGCACTATGTTCTTAGTGATTTCTGCAAGTGTTCCTGAGCCCATACAGTGATCTCTATTTAGGAATCCTGTCAGATGCACAAAGTCTTGTCCAGATGCACAGAAATATATCCAATTATTGCAGACTTTTCATCATATTTTGTGCTGAAGATGTTGAGATATTCAGTGCCATCAAAATTACATGGAGGAATATTATTCTAAAAATGTTTGACAATTTGTAAACCCAGTTGTTCACAGAATGATTAACCTCTGCCCAAACTCTGCCTCTCTAAGATGCTGTTTTTTAATGCCCAATCATGTCACTGCCCTGTTACCAATTAATCAAATTAATTGCAAGATGTTCCTCAAAGTGTTTGGGATTTGTATTTCCTAATCTTCCAACCTTTTCTTGCACGTCTCAGTTTTAAAAGACATTTTGCTGCCAACAAAATGAAATCGTTAATATATTTTTACAAAATGGTGAAATGTCTCACTTTCAACATTTGTTACATTTTCTATGTCCTATCGTAAACAAATATGGTCAATGA
Source organism: Cololabis saira (assembly GCF_033807715.1). Lineage (NCBI taxonomy): Eukaryota > Metazoa > Chordata > Actinopteri > Beloniformes > Belonidae > Cololabis > Cololabis saira. The sequence continues at coordinate 30,214,863 of NC_084594.1, read as the reverse complement.
GATTTGCAAATCAGCGGATTCCTTTTTTTTTTCCCAAAAAATTTCAAATTGCATCGGGGCTTCTGTTTGGAATTTGGGATGTACATGTTCACCATATGGAATATCAGGAAAAAATGCATACTTTTCCTACATAAATATATTCAGTTTTCTGTTGATGCAATACCCTTCCTTTTTACTGTGGGATGGTAAACAGGACAGAGTCAGAATAAAGGCTGAATTATGGTTCTGCATTACACCAACTCAGAGCATACGCCGTTGTCGTGACGCTGTCGTGAACCCTTCGGACTTCTCCGTCACTCCATTTCGCTGCGGTGCAATAGCCCCGAGAGCGCTAGTTCATACTTTGTTTAGCTTCCGGTTTTTTCAGTCAGAGTGAATCAAAGAGATAAGGACTACTATTGTGCAAAAATCCAAAACAACCCAAAAAAAAAAAAAAATCACACACGAATAAAAGAGCGCTGACAGTTCTCGACTGCTTCACGAACCGGAACCGCGTTGCTACCAAGCAAATCAATCACAGCCCTCTCGGTCTGCGTTGGGTCCGCATCACCGCGACGCCTAGTTACAATTTTTGGGAGGTGCACGTCAGCTATGCCGTAGCCCTCGCCGTAGGGTGCGTGTCTCCGCGTACCCTACAGCGTAAGCTCTGCGTCGATTTAACGTAGAACCATAATTCAGGCTTAAGTATCATCAAGGATAATATCAGTATTTTTAACTAAAACTCTGCTAACAACTGCACTTGACTCATACAGGAAAGTGCAAAAAACCCAAGTATACTGCACTTGGCCTACTTAAACCTTTGAATCATGTACTTAAAAAGAAGAACCCTCCCCACATATTCCTGCTTTAAACAGAAAGTCTAAGTAGCACATCTCTCAGATATGTTTTAGAGCTGTCTGCTGAATGTTTCCTCCACACACATTCACTTCTTTGATGTAGCACTAATGCATAATTTTTGCATACTGTGTTATAAACTCACATGATTAAGTCAGCTTTAAAAGGTAGAATGGTGAATAGTAAATTGCACATAGGTGAAGCCGGACCTGATCTTTTAGGTGTCAAGAGAGTTTATCAAATGATTTCAACAGTTCTTGTAAGATATGTATCATTTGTACTACATTAGCAGATATAATTCATTCCGGGTGCAATTATTGGCCTCAATATATAGATATTTGTGACTGAATTTAATAAAAAAAGCAAAAAAGCAAGTCCACAGACTTCTGATTTCAGTTGCCGGTGGTAACAATGTTTACAGATGAAGATTGTACGCATCATTTTTCATACTGGGTTGTTTTGCAGTCGACTAAGTTGTTCCATGCATTCTTAGTTCCCATGTTTTGTTTCTTCCTGCTATCATGTGATACCACGAGTGCAGTAAGTGCCAGGGTAGATTGAATCATTGTGTAATCTAAAAAAGACCAATACAAGTGGACGGAGTAAGACTCATGAAGATGGTCTGCGTTGCAGAGTTGATGACTTCACAGCAATAATTTGGCAAAAGCTTTGTTAGCTCTTTATTATTATTATTATTACGGCCCGAGCACTTACAGTGCGAAGGCCCTATTGTATCTGTTGGAATTTTCTTTATTCTGTCGAAAGGAGGGCCTTTTTGCCCCCCTAAACGTGCCCCAAAAGTCACCAAATTTTGCACACAAGCCAGGCCAAAATTTGATATTTAATGGTTTGCATTAATGGGCGTGGCAAGATGCCTCAACAGCGCCCCCTAGAAAACTTTGTGCCTCAAGCCCCACAATACGGTTTGACGTACATGCACGAAAATCGGTACACACCTGTATCATGTCGCAACTTAAAAAAAAATCTTGGCGCCATGGCCGAAACCGAACAGGAAGTCGGCCATTTTCAATTAATCGTGTCATTTTGGCGAAATTTATGCCATTTCTTATGCCGCTTCAGAGCCCGAACCGTAACGTGCACCCAGGTGTGTTATACATCAAAATATGCGTCTCCATCCTGCGACGACACGCATTACTTTTCTCTTTCAAAAGCATCACCGTGGTGACACTAGACGCCCCCCCTTCATCTGATTGGTCCATATTTGATAGTTCCCCAAAAGTCACCAAATTTTGCACGCAAGCCAGGCCTGGCAATAAATTTGATATTTAATGGTTTGCATTAATGGGCGTGGCCTAATGGTTCAACAGCGCCCCCTAGAAAACTTTGTGCCTCAAGCCCCACGATACGGTTTGACATACATGCACCAAAATCGGTACACACCTGTATCATGTCCCAACTTAAAGAAAAGTCTCTCGGGCTCTGCCATTTCTTCAGAGCCCGAACCGTAACGTGCACCCAGGTGTGTTATACATCAAAATGTGCGTCTCCATCCTGCGACAACGCCCATTACTTTTCTCTTTCAAAAGCGTTACCGTGGCGACGCTAGACGCCACAAAGCGCGCCCACCCTTCATCTGATTGGTCCAGACAGAAAAAACTTTGTGCCTCAAGCCCCACAATACGGTTTGACGTACATGCACAAAAATCGCTACACACCTGTATCATGTTGCAACTTAAAGAAAAGTCTCTTGGCGCCATGGCTGAAACCGAACAGGAAGTCAGCCATTTTGAACATTTTGAATTAATCTGACTCGGTATTGAGTAATTGACCTTCATTGGCATGAATTAGCCCCGCCCCTTCTTCTGATTGGTCGATATTTGATAGATCCTATTTTCTGCCATAACTTTTGAATGGTATGACATACAGTGTCGTGGGTGGTGTCATCGGACTCGGTTTTGACTCCTTCACCTTAATTGGTGCAAATTAGCCCCGCCCCTTTTTCTGATTGGTCGATATGTGATAGCTCCTATTTTCTGCCATAACTTTTGAATGATTTAACATAAAGAGTCGTGGGTGGTGTCATCAGACTCGGTTTTGAGTCCTTGAAAATAATTGGCATGAATTAGCCCCGCCCCCTTTTCTGATTGGTCGATATTTGATAGTTCCGATTTTCTGCAATAACTTTTGAATGGTTTGACATAAAGACTCGTGGGTGGTGTCATCGGACTCAGTTTTGAGTCCTTGAACCTAATTGCTGCAAATTAGCCCCGCCCCTTCATCTGATTGGTCAATATCTGATAGTTCCTACTTTCTGCCATATATGCATATATCTTTTGAATGGTTTGATATAGAGAGTCGTGGCTGGTGTCATCCGCTAAATGTCCAGGCCTGAAGAATCTACATGCAAGTCATACAAGCGCTTCCACTGCAGCACGCCTGACCGTGCACAAGGGTGCGAGGGCCCGTTCATCGCTGCTTGCAGTTTTAATTATTATTATTATTTTAAAATGGTAATATTATTTATTTTTACCGAATCCCTGTCTCTATAGCATGATTGTTTTTTTCCCCCCATGGTTGTCCACCATCGAGTAAATTCAATCCATCCCAGTGCTCCAGTTGAAAGTGATGTGGATGTGATAATAACAATAAATAGTTACATCCATTACTCTCTTGCAATAAATCTTAATTCAAATATCATTGTGAAACACTGAGAAATGATAATAAGAAAAAGACTTTAAGTTATGTTGCATGTGGAGGAGTTTAAGCACAAACTTGTACTGGCAAGTCAGTTTTCTTTGTTTCAGCTGTGCTGTGACCTTCTCTGAGTTTCGGAGGATGGAAAATATCAAATGCTGTTTTCTATTTTTCTATATTAACACAAACACATAAACACAGCTTTCCCCTGAGCTGAGTGCAAGTGAGAGGTCGAGCCCGGCGCCTGGGCTGTATGTACACTGTATAGACTCATCTCACTCCCACAAACTGCCCTATTGGAACGAGAAAATACAGTCTCGGTGTTACCTTTCACACGGATACACGCATATATTCAAAGGCTTTTCTCTGATTTAATTTTCCAGAGAATTTGGTGCTGGAAGCATTATTCAGATGTGTGCATAGACATACGAACAGTATGTCAGCTATAGGGACATTTGCGTCTATGATCAGACTTGCATTTAGACTTTGCAACAGTGCAGTTTAAAGTAATAGTGGCAATATTATTTTTTTGTCAGAAACATACTGTAATGTAAAACAACAGTGTGTATACATTATTCTACCACTGAACAGTACATCCAGGAGTTCCCAAGGTTCTGTTTATTAGCCTGTGGCAGCCTATTTATGCTGAATTGTCTCCTGTCAAAAGATCTTATGAGCTCCATATGCAAGTCTTCAAAGGGAGCCACTCATCCCTAGATATTTATCGGGCTTCTGTCAGCCTGCACTCAGAGCAGTTAGAGTTGGAGAGCTGAGGAAGCTCCTGCAGGTTAGAGGAAAGGAACCGTCTAATTATTATGATTTGTGTCAGATTTCTGTAAATAAAGTCGGCAGTGCCTGTGTGTGTCTGCATAACCAATGCGTGATTCTTCTTCCTGAGAAACCCTGTTAGGATCAGTCTATTCCTGATACAATCTCGAAGGACCTCCATCTCTCTCCCTTTCCATCTCAATCGGAAATTTTCCAGCACACCTCTTTTCCATCCTCCATACTTACATTTCATTTTCCTGTACATTCATTCTCTTATGATTTTGGAAGATCCCTTGTGCGCAGACATACATACCCAAATCACACCCCTGATTTTTACATAACCTCATTTACATGAGGACTTGGGTTTTTTTTTTTTGCCTGCTACTTTAAAGGCCTTTCGGTCCTTTTGAGATTGGTTATGCAGCACTTAATGTAAATTAGGAGGCACATTTGACAATATTTCATTTCATATGATATGTGTAGTTAATGTTCTTTTAAACTTTAAGCCACACTTACGACTACGGCATGGCAGTCTGACAGAGTTAATTGGAAGGGTTCTATTTTCCTCATACAGAACTTTTTAGTTTTTTACATTTTCAGCGTCTAGTTTCTTGCTTTGCTCTGCAAAATGAACCGACCTAAAATTACTCTTTGCTTGTGGGAAAGAATCAGAAGAGCTCATTTGGCATTAGAGGACAGTAATTACCCCAGTTCGCCCGCAGAAACACAGTACTCTCCTCAAGCCCAGACTCAAAGCCTTTGGATTTTTAAGACATCAACATTAGTCTTTCACTGGGTTACACTGGTAGCCCCGCCCACAGATGAGTAGATGAGCATCTCATCAAAAATTTTGGTTGAGGTTTACTTTCAGATTTAGGGCAGCACCATTGTTGTCTTGGGGGTTGTGTGAAGGGAAGGCATATGCTGTGTGGGCTGCACTTGACATGGTGATAAAAGAAATGCTTTGATGAGGTTTTGTTTCAGCAGACCTACTTTTGAATTCACCCAAGTTGAGCTCTCACTTGCTGGGTGTTTGAAGTTTCAGTTGTCTTGCCTTTGTTCCACTTCCTATTTGAGTGGCTTTAACAGATCTGGATACTGTGCATTTCTGTGTCCACCAGGTCCAACATTGAACATTACATCGGTGAAAGGGTTGTAAATGGTTAATGTAATGATTCATTGGGAATGGATCTGTAAATGACTGAGCGACTTGCTAGTCCGTCCATCCGTCCAGCCAGCCAGCCATCCGACCTCATCTCAGTGGTGTTCAAGAGACAACCTAACCAGATGACCAAACGACTTCAGCCGGCTCATTTTGCTGCCAGAGGAGTAGTAGCTCTATTATGATTTCCTAAAAATGCTAGAAATATTACATACATGCCCCTATTCTCAAGCATCATTAAGCGTTATTTATACAAAGATATGATGTGCAGGGTTTTGTAGAAAGAGTATTTGTTCCGCTGAATTGTGTTTGTTGTGAAGGTATTATTGCTTTATGAGTGTCCAAGCACCTTGTAAAACGCATCTGTTGGGAATTACTTTAATGTTTTCCAAATATTATACACTGAAGACTTAGTTTCAATATTAAAGTTCAGAGTTCAAACAGATGATAAAAACCTATGTGAGATAGGGAAGTCATGTGACCTCTTAAACCCCATTGTACTGTGCATATGGTTTAACTAGCTGACTGTTAGTTTTATCTCAACTGCCATCCTGAAATAAAAATCTGACAACATTCCTTTTCCTTGACACTGCAAGAGGTAGATAATCCTTCAAATTAAATCAAAATTGATATTATAACAAGAATAACAAATCACACGCATGCACGCACGCACGCACGCACGCACGCACGCACGCACGCACGCACGCACGCACGCACGCACACACACATACACACATATATATATATATAATGTAGTATATATATTATTATTTTAGCAGGATTAGTACACAGTGTGAAACTATGAACCTTTAGTATTCAGTTACAGTATGTGCAGCACTTTGTTTCAGTTGTGGGGGTTTTAACATGCAGTAAAGAAAGTTGGTGTGGTTTGGTGTTCCAGCTCAACACAGACTCATTGATTAGATTGGCTAAAAAGAATAATCATGTAGGTTCACCTTTAAACACTTTGATAACAGTATTAGACAAATGGCATTTTTCTATTATTTATTTTTTAGGTGGATTTGCATTTTTCATAAAACAATCACACTGCAACCATGTCCAGCTTGGAGTTCAGCTGCAGGTTAAACGTAGAAGATGGCTTCTAATGAAAAGCTGAAAACTGTTTTTCTTGCGCATTTATACAATGTTGGACTAACTTAAAGTCTTTGATGTTTGAACCTGTGCCTGGCGGTATGAGGTCGCCAAGTGGGACCGAGTAATTCAAAGCAACTGCTGGTCACGGCTAAAAATATAAGAGCAGGCTGGCTGGATGATGGAAAATTAAGTTCGGCGGTGCAGAGATGAAAGCGGTTTGAGGCTACGTTTAGTATAAGAGATAATGGTTAGCCCATTAGAGGGATAATGCACAGCCAACAGATAAACAGGAGGTAGAAATGACAGAGATAAAAAGGAGACAGTGGCAGAGGACATAGAGGCTGATTCATTTTGGACCAGTAAGTGGTAAAAAAAAAGTCATGAACTAAATAAGGAAACAGGGGAGAGGCCGAGGGAATACTGGCGACTGTTTGGATCTTGCACGGTTTGATGATGATGACTAAACATGCACATAAGTTCAGATATATATATTGAGGCTTCCTTCACAAATGCTTCACATTCAATAATGCTGAAGGTTTTGTACTAGAAGATCTGTAGTATATCACAAACCATTGTACACCTTGAAAAGAGGGTCTTGTAGCTCGTTTTTTCAAGGTTGGAATAATCTCTTGAGGTCTTAATGAAGTAATACGGTTTTAAAAGCGGTGTTAAGGCTTTCGTGCAACCCAGCATCATCGGAAGTTTGGTGGAGATCTAGATTTGGTTTGTGATGTAACAGCACCCTGCAAATCTAAACCACTCATTGAATGAGATATTTTCAGAAATGTTTCAACTGGCAGTCACTCTGGACACCCAAATATATCCTCTCATTCAAAGAAAAACTGCACTTTAGTTAAACAATGTTTAACTTTTTCTGATATATCCCAATGTAAAACAAATGAGAAAGACTGAACAAGTGAAATGTCAGGAAGACTCCCACACTGTTCTTACAAAGATAGAAATATAATTTATAAATGAAGTCCAAAAAAGTCACAACCTCCTCTGCTGTTTTTGCGTCTCTCTCATTACGACTAAAAAGGCAAACTTCTTTCCTGTACCAGTTAAATCTAATTTCAGTTTATATAAAGCAGTAATTGCTGTTGTAATGATAATTGTAGCAATTAATTGCTTTAAAATGTAATTCATCCATTCATTATCTATACCTACTTATTCCTATGCAGGGTCATGGTCTGCTGGAGTCCATCTCAACTGTCAGTCTAAAGGAAGGACCTCCTATAGACAAACAGCCACACACGGACATTTATGTAGAAAATGAACAAGGAACTTTCTAGCTGTAACGCAAGTGTTAACCTTCAAAACACATAAAGAAAATCACCTAAGAGCTTTGTACATGGAGCAACACAACACTTAAAGCACTTTAGAGAGTGCTCACCTCTGCCCAGCCATCCTCTTCTCAGCAAGGAAAAACTTTTTACTTCCTTCTGTCTGTCAAAGGCAAAAAAAACATAATCAAGGACCCAACTCACCCAGGCCACTCCCGGTTTTAGCTCTTGCCCTCCAGCAGAAGGTTCAAGAGAGTAATGGATTACATTTTTATATATGTATCTGATTGTATTGTGGGACAGCCAATCCACGTTTGTTGACAAACACCAATGACAGAGTCTATTTATATATACTATACATCTCTTAAAGGAGCATAAGGTAGGATTGAGGCAGGATTTATGAAAAAAATTTGTATACGTTTTAAGTTTTCTAGTAATAATTTCAGATGAAGCGTTCCAAACCAAAACGAATGAGCGTTCCAAACCAAAACGAATGAGGCCTCTAGCGTATCTCTCCGTTGCCTTGAACAGTCTGTGTGCTGCAAAATGTGCTGCAATTGTGGGGCCAAATTTCCCGCGCTGGGATGCGGATGTGACGTCACATGACGCTGCATGCAGGTTCTCCCCGTTCTCCTGTGCCGGCTTCGCTGTTGGCTGCAGTACCCCCGACGGCCGTCGTGGCGAAGGGTGGCGCTAATGAGTCTCATTTCTTAAAAGGAGCCTCATGCTCCTTTAACTTTGTGCCTGTGCTTGACAACGGTGTGGACCAGTAAAGGTTGTTACATACTCCAAAAGAACAGAGACGTTTTTCTCCAGGTAGCAACAACGAGAACTAACTCAAGTTCAAATGTCCTTGGAGTCCTCACAGGACATACAGTACATACAGTGTAGTCAGGCTTTTTGAGAAAAACAGGCAACTGCCATTTACATTTGAATGATCAGAACATGTGTGTGGAGATATCTTGTGGTTCATATAACATAAAAAGGTTATGAATCAGTGTAGTTTCAAACATTACTGCAAGAGTGAAGATGCAGATCAGGAAGGGGCTGACAGAAGTAAGGAAGAAGAATATTTCATCCCCTTTGACATTATATCACATATCAGTAACTCAAAGACAGACAGCATTCAATATCTCATTTTATATAAAAGGAAGGAGGTGTGGCATGCAGAGGGTGTGTGCAGTTTAGTGTGTGAGATTTAAATGCCTCTACGTAATGAGCCACCGGGCTTTGCAGTGATTTGTGTGTGCTTCTTGCTCCTAAACCTTGGTTACATTTTCACCGTCCGTCATGGTGTACGTACAGTTTCTTACAGGGCAAAAGAGAGGCAGCAGATGTGCCCAAGCCTAAAGCAAACCGCAGCTCTGAAAAACAAGCCCTAAAAAGTCCTGTAAAACACACTTTGCGCAAGCGGGAAATTAGGGATGACATTTCTGCTTCTCTGCATTGACCCATTTCACATTTCTGACCAATTACACAACAGTTCTCGGACACCACACAGGAAAAATGTTCTGCTCAGATGATGTTTCGAGAACAAGCTGCAGGAACTCCCAAATCAGGGCTGCGAGAAACAAATGCTGTCATTTTATTCTTGCAGCTCTGAGAGCGAGAACACATTTCTTTGTTCTTGTGATGCATTCAACCTTGAGTCCTCTCCATTACAAATGGTAAAAAAGTACTTGTTGCAGTGAGCTCTGGGGTGTGTGTTATGTGTTAATGAGCAAAAGCTAAGAGACTGAAACAAACAAGCTCAACCAAATACAAAGAAACGTATTATATTACATTGCATTCGAGCAGTTTAAATATTGCTCACAAGTTTTTTTTATTGGAGTAATATCATGACAGTTTGTCAGACTTTGGTCGTGCTCTCATCTTAATTCAGCTGGTGTAAGGTCAGTGTTTTTTTTTTTCTTGTCTCAATGTTAAACAACATCAAATGCACTCAATGTAATTAAAAGCCTTTGGTCATCTGAAGTTTGCTGGATCAATTTTGCCTTCAGGGACCCTTTGGCTAATGACCGGGCTGGTCATTAGCCAAAGGGTCCCTGAAGGCAAGATGCTGAATCCCATGTTTCTCCAACTGCCCCTGCCACATAGCGCTAGTATGAAGCATGGATTTAAGATAAAATAAAATGAAATAAACATTTAGAACATGATACTCTTGTCATCCCAACAAAGGGAAAAGCCAAGAATAAGAAAACATTCTTTAGCTATGTATGATGTAAATATTCGCTCACATGAATGTGTCGACGATTCACCACCTCTTTAGATTGGCGTTTCTACCTCCAACGTCAACCATGAAGCAAGCAGATGGGCCAGTCATAAACATGGAGATGAAAGAGCTATAAGCCTAAGTTGAACATGTGCCTGATTCGTCTCTAAACCAATGTTGAATCCACATTTTTTTTAAAGTATTTTTTATATTTAAACTGCACATGGAACGCAAAAGCAGCTTTGTCCAAGAGTCGATTAATTTTCTTACACATAGTTCAACATTTTTTGCTATCACAGTGATAATGGTGAGAAAATAAAAATCTAAAAGGGAATCTAGTTGTAGCTTTGTGAATGCTGGCCCCTCCAAATCTCCAGCCATAGCAAAGTATTAGTCCATAACTGAGTTATGGCACATTGTCTTTAGATGCGAGAGGATCTAAGACCTTAATCTTATAATCTAATTATCAAATTGAAAACCACATTTTTCCAACATCTTTTCATAATCTTTTAGTTGATATGATGTTTTGGATGTAATTCAGACTCACCGTGTTCTGTTTGTGTTGGAATGTGGGAATTATTTTGGGATAATTTTGGTATTGAAGAAATTTCTCATCAAATTTACATTACTTCTGTTCCTTGGATTTATTGGACTTGTAGCTTGAGATTGTGATACAGCAGTTTGCAACATTTATGTAATTTGTAATGTTGCCAAAGCAATTTACTTGAGGGCTCGGGTGCATTAAAACAGAAATAATGAAGCATGAATCACTGCAGCATGCTGTTTCCTAATGTACCTTTGAGGACTGGTGGGTTGCTGTATGGAAACCATCCAAATGGATAAAAATTTGGATGTAAATAATAGCTGAATAAATTAAACTTAAGAAGGCATCCATTTAGCAGAAACGATGCTTCTGTGGGACATGTTTTCATGAAAGTATGAAAATCTGAAAGTAGAATATGTTTTTAAATAGTCCTTAATCCAGTATTTTTCACTGCAGTGAAACTATATGCTGCTTTTGTAATAACTGTTTAGATCAATTTTTTTTCTTAGACCTTGGTCTGTGTGTTTCTTTGGCAATCAGAGATCACAGCAGATACAACTGACTTTTTAAACTTTAAAATCACACAAAAAACACAAGGTCATAGGACTTCACACGTTTCTTTTTTCTTTTATTTGTCACAGCCTTCTTGGCTCCCTCCTGAAAGCTATCAAGGAGAGATGGGAACTCTGGAGCAGAGGAAAGATCAAAACAGATTGGGGCTACTGAAAGAGCATAGCTGTAGGTTTATGGCATCAGAGGCAAATGTAACGAGAAGAAAAATCAAATACTGGAATCATAAGATCGCAGAGGCTTTTGCCCTCCAAGTGAGGGTTCGGAGGTTACTTTATTTATCTAACGGACAAAAGAAAACAAGAATTGTAATAATACTGGGTACACACTACCTACTGGCAGGCGTTATGAAAAGGTCAAGCATGCCCAATGGAAATGTAATAGAAACACTGCCAGAGTTGAAGAGAAAGTGCATAAAAATGTATTTAAAATCAGATAAAGGAAAAATTGGATTAAAGGAGGAGGAAACACAAAAATTCATGATAATAATAATGAAAACTCACACAGAAAATCCACATGTGACTGTCTTGTAAAGTATTTCCTGTTTTGTCATAAAAAAGCATTGGAAAAGATTAAAGCTTTTTTCAAACATTGCTCACATTCAGAAAGTACTCAAAGAAACATTAATGTGGTCATATAGTGTGATGCAACACACTGGGTTCAGCAAAATGGGAGTCCATTTTTCTTATATGCAAAAAGAAAGATACAGAAAAATAATTAGTGCTGTCAAGTGATTAAAAAAAAGACCGATTTAATTAAGATCTGTAATTTATTCATCTAATTAATCGCTTTCTTAATCTCACCTAAAAATTCCTGAGAAAAGCCCTCAACTTGAGGTGTTTTCCTTTGCATTCATTACATTATTATGGCAGATCAAAAGATTGATATATGACAACAAAAAATGTGGCTTTATAGAGTAATTTATTTATTCCTAGCCATTTACATCCACTTGTCAAGAACATTCGCCAGCCTCTCCGTCACAGACGTGCGCATGCGCGCGGTGCTGTCCTCTAGTTTAGTTTGGGGAAGAGCGTTGCTTTGGCAACATTGTTGCTGCTAACGTTAGCTGTGGCTGCGCTCGTGACCGGGTGCTTTGCGTTTATGTGGCTAAACTTGAGCTGCTTTGGTGGTGAGCAAAGTCCTTTCCAAAGATAACACATATTACTTTACCCTTATCAAAGGTGCTGTCCCGGCGTTTTACAAATGTGAATTCCCCATTCACTGGACTGACAACTTTCACATGCTCCTCGATTTCTCTTCACCGCTACTCACCCCCAGGCCTGTCCAGCTACAATGGGAGTCTACCAGCGTAGCTAAACACGCCCACACACAGGGAACGCTAATCAATGTCCACTTCAAGGTGGGACTCACCATTGTTTTCCACCTCTAACAACTCAAGCACATAACGCCCAACGCACAAACACAGATTTCACATTAAAGGCAACTCGCAAACAGAAAAATTAAAGTTAGAGATTAAAAAATATTTAAAAACATAACGCGCTAAATATGTCTGTAATTAATTAATCGCAATTAACGTGCTAATTTGACACCCCTAAAAATAATATTTTTCGGAGTGACTATTTGCACCAGGATACAAATAGCAGGACCCCACTAGCTGAGCTATTCACACCCTGTTGACATATGAGAACAAATGCGTTGCCCATGTGCATGTGCACCAACGTGTCTGCAACAGAAGGGGCTTTTTCACTTGCCCACGCATGTGCACCACTCTGAAATTGGAACCATGTCAAACAATAGAGCCAGGCAAACGTCTGCTCTCACACTTTTGTATGAACAATTTTTGCACTTATGTCATAGTAAGATATTTTGAAGAGATTAAATGAAGTTTATCAAAAGTGGTGTGAATACCTGTCAATCTCTGTGAACCCGATGTTCAACTTTGAGGTTCTTTCCTTTCCCTAAACAGTAGCACCAGCCTCATCGGCTAAGCATTTTTTCTCTGCAGACCTTAGGGTTTTTTTAAAGAAAAGCTTTGGAAACCCTCAAAATGAAAATCATTGAATCCAACGAAACTGGTCAATATTTCCCTCCAAAGTTCTCGTAGTACAGTACAGAACACAAAATGTAACTGTAGTGACTGTTCCCCTCTGAAAAGTTACATTTCATCCAGAGAGAGGAGTTACGTGGGAGTATTTTATGTAGCTTCTGTCTAAAGTAATGAAGTCTTTGTACATTTGTCTATTGTATCAAACAATGGCATGTACTGATTAGAGGTTGCGCAAAACTCACCCATGCACTCTTCCCACATTTTATCTAATATCTGCAATCCCAGCTCTTTCCCCCACTGTTTTTATAAAAATGATATAGTGGTAACACTTTCATTAGGATTTAAGAATAAGCAGTATTAGAGTCGGACCAATTTATGTTGCTTAATCTGACATTCAAAATGTCAGGGCCTTTACAATTTAAGAAAGGGGAGGAGACGGAGAGGAACTCATCGCTGGTTAAACAAAAACTACTTTTACCAGCTTATGTTCACATAGTAAGTTACCATGGTAACAGACCAAACGTACAAGTTACCTCTCTACGTAAAATTGGAAACCCTGAGTTTCCTTTATTTCAGTTTCAGCATGCTCACAGGTAGACATATGCCAGTCAAAGGTTCGATCCCAGGCGTATCGAAGTTTCTTTGGGGTTGACAATAAGTCAACTGTTGCCTTTGATCACTGTCTGTGAGAAAAAGCACAGCATAGACTTACATGGAAGAAAATTATAGATTAAGAGCGGGTCGTATTAATGGGTAGCTTGAAGTGTCACTGATTAACAAGACCTGTAAACTCTTCATCCTCCAAACAAAGTCATTGTGTGCAGTAATTTAAAACTCTCCTCCACAAAATAGTTTTGATAGTAAATTAGCTCCACAGCCGTTAGCAGTTTAAATGTGTACAATACTGATGGTGATGCTTTTGTGCAGAGCAAAAGCAAAAGAAGCTTTATTGCCAACAATGTGAAGTTACAGTTGCGTCCTAACTCCATCTCTCCGTCTCACCAGCAATTCTCCGCAATGATTTAATATTTGCAATCATATAAAATAAGCGACAATAACTAAGGATGACAATGCAATCTTCAGATAAATCTGTTTATTTACTCAGACTCGGGACTACACCCAGTTTCCAGACCATTTGAGTTAACTAAATGATTTCAAACAGCAATGTTAAAATATACATGACATTGAACTTACAACAGTTGTTGAAACTCCAGTTTGATATCATTTTATATGATGACATGGCTTTCAGATCAGAACATACTTTTGTGTGTCTTTACATAGACATTTATCTTCACAGTTTTCAAGCGCTTAATCGGTGTTGGTAAAATAAATGTTGATGCAACAAATCCCCCCGGTTTTTGGAAATCAGGCTGGTAATGAAAGAATGATGTTAAGGTTATGGAGAACAATTGCTTTTCTTCTACCGTTGAATGCTGACTCACATCTAATTTAAGGTTTATTGATCCTGATGTCTTTATTTTTCAGAGTGTGGCTGTAAAAAACTAAAGATGAGTGTAAGATAAGATAAGATAAGATAAGATAAGACAAGATAAGATAAGATAAGATAAGACAAGATAAGTACTCAATAGTCACCAAAACAAGCTAAAAAAAACCCCAAAAAACACCATTGACGACAATTTCTATTGTAACAATAACGTAAAAAGACAGAATTTAAAACTATCTAAAACATTGATGACACACAACGTTCCAATAACTAGTAACTTTTATTCGTGCAAAGATTATTCTTGTGTTACAGATGCAGTCATATAATATTACATGACAGTGAGTCCAGTTAGATTTGGTAAGGTGTGGAAAATATATATATATATATATATATATATATATATATATGTATATATATAAAAAAGTATACTAACAGCATAATCATAATCTAAAGAAAGCATTAAATTGAAAAAATAAAATCCATATTAAAGTGAAAACATCACATACAAATAGCAGCGCCAAATAGGGGAAGTGAGTGAAATAAACAACATAATGGATTCGTAATGATACTAAAATAAGTATTCTAATGCATTTATCAAAAGGGAAATATGTGATTCATATATACTTTTGATGACTTATTACTTGAGACACAGGTGATGTAAACGGCCAACACGAGTAACAATTATTTCTGTTTTCTCCCCTCATTTTCCAGAAATTTGCTGGATAAAGACACATTCTCAAAGTCAGATCCAAGTGAGTACAGTATGTTGCAGAAAGTCTGTTCTCTCACTTCACGTTTTACTGTAACATGATAGTTGTGACACCCTGTGTGGTTTTCTTTTTCTTCTCTATGATGTGGGTAGTTTGTGCAGATATATGTTTTACTGTGACTTTATCATTATTATTTCATTTATTTTAAATGTTGGCTAATGTCTTCACTGTTTTGGAGCAGAACCCTTACAATCAGTCACAATTCATTTGTAATTGACTGTCTGTTTTTCTTGAGCTGCTTCTCAATGTCTCTTTTTTTAACAATATACTTTGGTTTGATTTCTCTGTCTGGTACCTTTTCCACAGTGTGCGTACTTTATACACAGGGTGTCGAAACCAAACAGTGGAGAGAGGTGAGTGTGCACGCACACACACACACACACACATACACACACACACACACACACACACACACACACACACACACACACACACACCACACACAGCTGCACAAAGAAAATGAAAGAATTCTGTCCAATTAGGCTGTAGTTAAGACATTACATGTCTTTGGTCTCTATTCTTTTCACAGTGAGCACACATATTTGGCTTTAACAATTAATTAAAGCTGCTCAGCCATCACTTTTCTGAACGTGTCAGGAAAATATCCCCTAATTGGACACTTCAAACTTTGATAACAAGAAAAATCCACAGGAAAACAGTCACAATGTGGTGATCAGTATGTTGATGTTTGAGGAACTGAAAAGCTCTACGTTGCGTATTTCTCAAGTCAAAGAAAACAATAATGTAGATGAAGAATGCATACTAATTCTGTTTATACAGAATTTTAATTAATTAAGTGAAATTTGAATTCAGATGAACTAAACATTGAACCTGAACTCTACAAATATAATCTTATTCACAAATAATGAAAATAACTTGAAATTATGTCGGAAATGCAACTTGAAAGTCCGTTGTATAAACCCTGACAAACATTGTCAAACGTCACAGATCTCAGTGAAAATGATGGAAATGATTATCCCCAGTTTTGTAAATAATGTATGGCATCTGGGTTGGACGGTCACTCAGTGGAATTATGTTTTGTGTTCAGGAAGATTGTTTTTGTAAAGACTTGGACAAAGACCAGCCAGATTGTCATCAACAAGTCTAAAAGCCCAACTCTGCAATCATATGGGGTTGATGAGTTCTATTAGCAAAAATGACTTACTGTTCTGTCACAGAGTAGTAGACTTAGATTTTAGAGCTCTGATAATACTGCCTTCAAGAGCACTTCTTTTCCAGAGATGTCCTGCATATTTAAACAAGAAGATGCAAAATCACAGTCTGCACACATTATAAAAACATGACTGAAGTATAAGACGATGTGAGTACCGGATCGACCTTTCAGTCGTCCTGACCCATTTCAGAGAATGTGTGGAGAATTGTGAAAAGAAAAATACGACAGTAATGACACCCACCCTGTTGCACAGGCATGTTACAGGAAGAACAGGAACAAAATAACAAGTGAAATGTTTCCTTACTTGGTGTCCTCAATGCCAGAACATCTTTTATGTGTTACGAGAAATAACAAAAGAAGGGAAAAAAGACAACTTTACATATACTTTTTGGAATGTATTATGAATCTTGAATGCACTTCCGTAGGTTTTAAATGCAGTTTTAGTTTCATTATTATTTTTGTAATTTGTATTCTAGTCCCACCTTTTTATGATCTAGTTTTAAAAGTTACAAAAAAAACAGATATACCAGTTGAATACAGTACATATTTCCACATGAAAACGGATGTAGCTAGCTGGCATCGGCGTCCGAGTTTTTCCAGGTTTCATTTTTACAGACCCAAACTATTTCAGATGTAGAGTATATAATTGGTAATATTTGAGAGAAACATAATGGCACATGCATTGAAATGTATGACTGTGTATTTAATTTGTATAGACAGGTGACCCTTATTTGCGGGACACCCACATACAACAGATGGCTGTGTGGGTGTGGGCTTTCATTCCGATGCAGCTGAACTGCTGTGAATACGCTCAGGGCATATGCATATGTAGAGGCCCTTTAATGATAAATTCTCCATCGTATTTCCTGCTTCTTTTTTTAGGCACATAGAAGAACAGGCTGTTAATCCAATTACGCACACAAAATATAATTAGTCTAATGAGCATTTCCCTTCTTTTCTGATGTCAAATTATACTTCATTCTATCCTCTTCACCAACAAACATGTTATTCAGTCTTCTACTTGCGTTAATAAACTATCACGTCCTTAATTATATTGTTAAGAAGCGGTGCATGGGTCGCTGGTGAGGTTTCGTAAGCAACATTGAACACTTCAGACTGAATATTAACCAAACAGGTGACTCACCAAGGATTCCCAAATAACATGTTGTGACAGGACCCTGTGGCACACAGGTCAGACTGAGGTCACATTTGATGTTGATTTCCATTTCTTCCAGCCTGCCATGCTCACACAGCTAATTCTTGATATCCATCATTTTTGACTTGCATGAGCTTACTGCCGTCATCTGTGTTCCCTCTTGTTTTTGTTTCACATGGCCGTTCCCCTGACTTTCAGCCCAATTTACTTCCCTCATGTGAGGGTGTGACCTGATTTGGAGCTCATCACAACTGATTATTTTACTGTACCCGAGACTCTTTGATCCCAAAATATAAATATCAAACACGTTTGATATCATGCATAGTGAATGTGATATGTACGGTTCAACTGCATGCTCCAATAACCAGTTAGATTGAGTAGATGTTGTTTATTCTCATGTCAGAGCAGAAAACATAGCACAACCCAAACCAAATGGACTGTAGCTAAAGAAGACCACATGAACACATGAGTTTCTATTAGATATTGTGCCCATGGAATCACATTACAACAAGCATTAGATATGTGTTCTTGCAGTTTGGTTGAATTGTCCAGCATATGTGCTTGGAGGAGTGTAAGATGAAAAATTGGTTGTCTATCCAGTCCTGTGTTTTTGAAATCCTCTAAGTTCCTCTAAGGTCTAGGCAACTTTCGAACTGAAAATTAAACACTGAAAGGTTTGTACACTTGGTGAGTGTAACCATGGTACAGTACTTTAACAAAGTAACTAAGAGGTAATCCGTTATGCTTGTATAAAATCAAGGTATCGCTTCCAGCAATGACTGCCTGCAATAGAAGAATTGAAACTTGTTGGAGAGCAAATGTCTAAAAAGGCTGTAGAAGATGTTCGCCATGTGTAAGGAAGGGTTGCTAGTGCAAAAGTTGTTATTCCCTTGTGTTTAAAAACATAATAAAACCATTTGATGCTAGTGGATCTCAAGTCTTGAGCAAATATAACCTCAGATGGACCACAAAATCAAACCTTTCCTCAGGGTGCCATTAATAATTTAGTGTATATCTCTCTGTGTGTATGTGCATGTGTTTATATATACATTTGTATCTGTGTATGTACTGTATAGGCCTATATTGTTACGGTACTATAGAAAGTTTTTGCAGTGATAAAATCTTTCCACAGGACATTGTTCCAGAAATCTTGTGGATTTGTTCAGATGCAATTTTGAAAATTGCAGTCATGTTTTAATATTAATTTTAACCAAAAGGGGCTCTTTTTGCAACCTCTTCAAACAAACTGTACTTGAGTCTTCTTCTAATTGTGCTGTCATGGACTTTTAACATTCTCAGTGAGGCCTGTGATGTCTGAGATGTAACTCTTGGGATTTGTTGCATTTCATGGTCTGATCTTAAGGTAAATTTACTGGGATATCCACATTTGGGAAGATTGGCCATTTTTTTCCTCTTGTGAATAATCTTTCTCTTGTTGAGCTTCGGATCTTTTGGAAATGGCTTTATCACCCCTTCCAGACTGATGTACAGCAGCAATTGCTTCTCTAAAACCATTACTTGCATCTTTACTTCTTAGAGTTGTGTTAACAGACACCTGAATGCTCCAGACCAGCAGACTGCTAAAACGTCCGCTTATACAGAAGTCTGCACACTTGTTGTTGATCAATTGTATTGACCCTTTTCTCCACACACCTGAAGGTCTGCTGGCTGAAGATTAGCAGCAGCTGCCTCAGCTTACCCTCTTAAATCCTAAGGAAGCAGTAAAGGGGTACTTAACATTGCTCAAATGTTTTTATTTGGATTTCATGTTTGCTAAATAAATAATTACAGAGTGAAAGAAGTATATGTTTGTTTTTCTGGATTTGTATTTGCCTAATCCTAGGTCTCACAATGTAGAAATGATTTTCATTATGTTTTTACACGCACATACACACGCACACACCGCCCTGCACATTGTTGTAATGTGTTGCCTAACCATCAAGAGCTTTCAAGTGTCACTGGTTAATACAGAATATATGGAATATGGAGAACAGTGTTAAAAACAGTTTGTCCTGAACTAAGTTATGTAAACATTACCTGAGTGTTCATTCAACCTGAAGAAAGTGTTCATGACCAGTCAGGCTTTATTGTGATCATAAAATAGCATTTGCATAATTTACCCCGACTTAAAACAAATACAATAGTAAAAACATTTCTTCTGCATTCCCATGTATGTGTGTATTCTGGTCAACATATATTATACTTACTGGATTTTGAGTGTAACATACAGAAATGTGGGTTGTAGTAGCAGTTAAACAGCCTGGACAGATGGTAGACAACTGAAAACACAGCTGGAGCACTCTGCGGTAGATTGTCTCAGTCTGAGGGAATATGGTTTTTATGGTGATTGTTAGAAGTCTGATACATCTTAACTTGGGTCAGAAAGAAATTTACCCAGGGATTTTTTCTTTTGCAAATGGGCCGGAGGGAATCCTCAACCTGTTCATTTACAAATCCCTTGCCACTCTCTTTATTCGTCTCTTGTGAGTGTCTTTTGGTTTTGATGGAAGGTTTTGAGCTATTGATTACTCACAGTTTATGTGAGCCTGATGTGTAGTCAGCGTTGTGATCCAGCATCTTTTTTTATTGCTTGGACCTGCACGATGAGCTCATCTTCCCAGTCCTTTCTTTCTTGAGATCTACCCAACGCAAGTTATAGTTACGTCTTGTAGACTCTGAGAAGTGGGTCAGTAATATCATGATCAAGTCCAGCACAGCACCGTCTTAGTTGCTGACACAGTGGCCTAAATTTCTAGTACAATTTCACTGACTTCCCTTTGCTGACACTGTCTTATGGTCTAAAACTGCCCCGATTAATTAAAAATCAGTCTGCAAATCATTTGATCGAGTAATAAAATAAACATACATTCATGTTCCCGTCTGTTTGACTTGGTTTAATCCAAATCCTTCCCATGCTTTGGGAATCAAGACTGCCACTCCAGGCCACTCCAGAGGGATTTCTTTTCAATGGAAAGAAATTTACTGGTAGCTTATTTGTTTTCATTGACTGGATCCCAGAAATAGAAACAAGAAAGGATAATATAAGGACAAGTTGGTGTATGTTGAATGGCACCTTTCATCTCATTGACTCTAGCTAAAATCTTAGTCAGACAAGAGTGTTTGACATTCAGTACCAATGTATTAACTTCTCTTGACCTCAGCACCCTGGTCAAACAGCATTCGGCTATAGAGATGAGACGTCTTCGAAGTAACTGAATCAAACAAGCCCTTTATGTGAAAAGATGGTTAATGACTGGGCTGTTGGCTCACATGTATCAAGTGTGAGACTCATACAGGGGCTCCTGTTCACATACTGTCATGCCACATATCATTTTCTTGCACAAAAAAAAGAAAAGTTGATGGCTGGTAACTTTTATGTGCTGGTTGTGCAGAAAATGCACAAAGAAAGCAGGCAGCAGCATCTTTCCCTCAGGTTACAGGTTCTCTATCTGTCACTCTGAAACTTTACCTTCAGCGTTGTACCTTAAAATAGTCCTCGATTCAAGCTAATGCTGGTTGAAACTGTCAGCATTTAAAGTTAATGATGTTTCATTCCAGTTTAACACTGCAACTATAACAGGCAGAGATGCTGTGTACTGCGGCTGCAGTCATAACCTGTATTAAATTTGTTATGAATAAACAGGTGGGAATGTAGCAGTAGATTGTAGTGGAAAGGCCATTTTATCTTACTGCACTGGTGATAAGGTGTTACAGTTGTAAAATCCCGCTGATAAGAGTTAAGTCTGCATTTATGGGCAAGTACTGAATGCATTAAAAAGTTCTGAAAAAATATAAGCATGAACGCTCAAGCTGTACTAGCTCATGTTGATAGTTGATGAAGCAATTTCCCCTTTCCGTTTTTGTCCACTGTCTTATTTGTTATAGATATTACCCACTCCTGCATGATATCAGTGTCCTTGTGTGCTTGTGCACTCGTCTTTGAGGGGTTGTAATGGATATTATTCAGAGTTAACGTGCACTTAAAGCGATAAAAACAAATGCACTCACCTGTTAAATGGTTCTTCTGTACAATTTACAGCGCTCATGTGGCCACTGCGAGTTTTCAAGAAAAGTAATGGGATTTTTGATTTATTTTTTATAGAAATTCATCATCATTATTATTTGGAAACTTAACCAATTCTCATTGACAAATTAGATAAAAGCAAAGAAATGAAGTTCAGACTGTGGTTCACTGTGACATTTCCCCCATCTGCAGTTAAATAATTAAGCCGGTCAATTTATTTCAGAACATTGTAAGCCAATGAAAGTAGTACCTCTGAGAAAATGCCATGAACGAGCTCGGCCTTGTGGTTTTATAGTAATTTGTTTTGGAATCACAGGTCTATAGCAGGTTGGTTTAATAATGATAATACAATTAAAAAAAAAATATGTTTGTGAAAATATTCCTTGAAGTAACTTTGACATTGTGAGAATCACAGTTCTCAAAAATTTATGGAATTTAGCCATAAAATTACAACCCCGTATACCATTTTGGTGTAATTACCAAAGCGGTCGTGATGTATCCATAATCCAAGTATACAATAGGTTTTACATTACATACAAAGAAAGCAACAAACAAACAAACAAAACAAAGAAAACGCTTGACTTCAGTAACAATCAGCTTTATTAAAAAAAATATACTGATGTACATGTACATTGCAACATCTTATAAGAGGAATAATAGTGAAAATATAAGTATAAAGAGTAAACCTGTGGGAATTTCCTAATTCTCCGATGCAGCACAATGCAGATATGAACAATTTTGATGCAGTGTCATAACATAATCTAACCCTTCACCAAATTCTGATATGTTTAGAAAAAGGCTGTGCTTTTCTGGTCAGATAAATTAGCTTGCATGGTACATTACACCAAGAGTGAAGTACTGTATTACTGTATACTTAACAGCTACAATGTCATGGTACCATTATGGTAACAAAAAAAGAGCTCAGCATGAAATAAAATAGAATCAAATAAAATCAAACACCAAGTGGTTTATAATGCTGCACAACTTTCACATGCTCCTCCCTTTTCACCTCTTCTCCGCTAACCCCCCCCCCCACCCCTGCCTGTCCACCAGCGGAGCTAACCACGCCCACACACAGGCACAGCCAATCAGCGTCCACTTTAAGGTGGGACTGACCATTGTTTTCCACCCACAACAACTCAACCACAAACAGACTTCATAATAAAGGCAACTCACAAATAGAAAAAGTAAAGTTAGAGATTAAAAAAATTGATTAAGCGATTAAAAAACTCGCTAAATATGCCTGTAATTAATTAACCTCAATCTCTCAGACCTTCAATATCCCGACATATACAACTACCTGATTAACTTTCGTCCAAGTTCGGGAATTCTGTTAAAAATGACAAAAGCCTGCAGGGGTATAAATGGACGTTATGCCCTGGATTTGCGAACAGCATTCAGCTTTGGACTCTCAGCAAAGAATTATTTTATCATTACTGGAAGGGTAAGCGGCACTTCATTCATTTAATTAACAAAGGCACTAAATAAAGGCACAACACCAACACAGTCAGTAGGCTAACGTAATCGACATGTTAATTACAATCAGATGTTGCCATGGATTTTCACCGGATCAACTAATTAGTCAACTATTCAATTAATTAATTATTCAATTCCTGTGTGAATTCAATTTTAAGGGACCACCGCATGCATTCATTTTGACATGTTTATGAGAAATAGTTATCATGAGGGGTGCCTTTTTTAAACATAAAAAAACAGCTTAAGGAAAACTCAAATATCCTATCTCAAAAAATTAGAATATTCTGGGAATCTATCTTAAGATGTAAGCCATAATCAGCAATATTAAAATAATAAAAGGCTTGCAATATTTCAGTTGATTTGTAATGAATCCAGAATGTATGACATTTTTGTTTTTTTAATTGCATTACAGAAAATAAAGAACTTTATCACAATATTCTAATTTTCTGAGACAGTCCTGTATATATTTGAAATAAATACTGTTGATTTCACTTTAAAACGCCACTCCAGACCTGTTTTCACATATTATTCACATGTAAGTTTGTATAATAATGATGATTCAATACATTTTGATGCATCTTTAGATTGAAACCCATTAAGTTATGATTAGCGAGTAACGAGTTAAAATCAAATCACAAGGCCAGCAAGGATTTGTATCTCAAACATACTCATACATCAAATATAGTCTTACACAGTTCAGTTTGTACTTCGCGCTGAACCGTCTCTTCTGAATCCTGTCAAAGCCTTTCACTATTGTTTATAAGCCTTTCTTTGGTTTTGTGTTTTTAGTGTAGGTTCTTGAGGAGTGCATCATTTGTCAGTTGTTTTGGACATTTTAGCTGTGCATGTGAAAGGGTTTTACTTGTATGTGTGCAGCCGTGCAGGGTAGTGTTTGGATGAGTTTTGTTTCAAATGTTTACATTGTTTATCCATACTAATTGTAAGTAGGTGTTTTTTTTATTTTAAACAATTGCACAATCACTGCTGTTGCTCAAACAAAGCCAGGGATTTGTGTTCCCTTCTCATTAAGTCTCACAATGCCTAGTGCATGTGGATGGAAATAGATTTTTTTTAATGCAATAGTTTTGTTCTTTCCCTCCACCAATAAATAAAATACTACAGCTGTGAAAATAAACAAGAATTATTTTTAATATCTAAACCTCACCTATGGTGTAATTTTGTTTTTCTCTTTATATGACGAAGTACCAAAAATACATCCGTGTTTTTATTAGCACTTAATTGTACGTATGAAGTGGGCATTAAGAGACAACCTGGATTTCAGCGTAGAGAAGTCAGCCATAACTTAAGTGCTATTTACTGGGTAGCTACAAGGTATCAAATAACGACTTGCAGTACCTCTTGTACAATAACAGTCTGGGGTAACTCACTTTATTAAAGACAAAGTTAAACAAAAATCCTAAAATGCTGTGTAATTAAATATTAACAAAGGGATAATTTGGTCACTTTACTGTATAATGTAGCTTGTAACCCTAAAAACACTCAGTTATTGTTGATGGAAAAGGCGAGTACAGTGCAGATTTAGTTTGGTCAGGGTAAACTGTATTTATACAAGAATAAACATCATGCATTTCATTTGCCGTTTATGATTAATCCATATTCATTACAAATACTTGATTATTCTCACGTTCTTTTAAAACACCAGGTGCTTACAAAATTTTTACAGAATGATTGGATTCTAAACTAGAAATCATTAAATTTGACGGCCTTGTTCTCGTGTAATGACATTTAAGAGCTAATTAAAGCTCTCAAGTTTTTTTTTATGATTCGCTCGTGTGCTAAAGTTACACCAGATGTTCAGAGATATTACAGGGTAAATGTCAAGAGCTATGTTATGTAGCCTTACAAAGAATAGTAAGTTCAGTAGGAAAACGTTCATGTTTAATATATCTATTCAGTTCCTCTGTGTAAAAGTAAAGGCATTGTAATTAAAGTGTATTTCCAGTGTAGTTTACAGAATAATGAGTTTATTTATAATGTAAGGAATATGAACTCTGGACCAAGAGTCATGTATAACTTATTACTTTTCGTCAGACTTTGGGCAGTGGCATATGCTGCAAACCATTACATGTCTGGCACTTTGAAAGGTCTTGTTTCTCATTTTGCATACCTTGCATATTAAGAGTCATCTTCAGCTCCTTCCTTTCTACTACGCTTGCATTGTTCCCATGCTCCTACCTTTTCTGAAGACGGGACTCGCTGCTAAATTTCATATTACTCTACACGGATTATACACTGTTAAAGATTACGAGTACCGTGGAACCTCTCAAAGCTGTTATATGCATTTCACTTTTTCTCTGGGTTTAGTGACTGTTAATCACAACCAAAAGTTTTTCCACTTCAGGTTTAAGCAGACGAAAATAATCTGACATTGGTGTCATTTACTTCTGTCTGTGAAAACTCAAGACACTGCAGGGCTCATTATATCAGCTTTGTGTTGCTGTCTGCTGAACATGCTACAAGGAGAATAAAGAAAACCACGTTGGCCAAAAAACAAGTGATTTGGATGTCACAAATCCCC
Source organism: Cololabis saira (assembly GCF_033807715.1). Taxonomy (NCBI): domain Eukaryota; kingdom Metazoa; phylum Chordata; class Actinopteri; order Beloniformes; family Belonidae; genus Cololabis; species Cololabis saira. The sequence continues at coordinate 30,189,149 of NC_084594.1, read as the reverse complement.
GGCTGTGGTTTCTGCGTGCTCCGGGGAAGAAGATAGTGAAATCTCTGTCTGGTTTGGGACAGAAAAGCCATGTAGAGATTGTAGGATTATCCTCAGATCTCGGCCTCACTCCCCTGGGCTTGGGCTTTTCGGAAATCTCACCCATAGCATGGCTCTGTTGTTAGGGACACGTTCACATTTCAACCTTAGACACTGCAGCTGCTGTACAGGTATAGCCACTGCCTAAAGAGCTCAGTTTGCCATATGTAGAAATTATCTGTGTGAGCTGTTGTGTGTTTCAAATGTCAAGAGTTCGGTTCTTCGGGACTTCATGCCGGATTCTCATTAGCTCCAGCAGCGCGGGCAGCATCTAATGAACTCTGCAGCCTAGTATTGTTTCTTCCATTCAGAAGGGAAATCACATTAAGGAGCCCTGCCTTCACCCATCCTCTATAGTAACATGTTCTCGCAGCCTTATCTTTACCTCGCAGATTCAGGCCCCGTTTACACGGAGCAAAAACGGTGGCGTTTTCATGCTTTTTGGCCGTTCATTTACACGAAAACAGAGCTCAAAGCCCCCAAAAACAATCATTTCTGAAAACTCCGGCCAAAGTGGAGATTTTCAAAAACTCAGTTTTCACGTTTGCTTGTAGACGGAGGAAAACGGAGGAAAACAGAGATTTAGGCTCAGAACGTCACATTATGCAACAGAAACGTCACCAGCATCATTTGTGCGACCTGTGTTTACAATTTGTTTGGCCACCGTCAATATTTTCTTTTATTTTACCTGTTTTAAATTCTAAAGTCACACTTAAAAGTAACTCCACTTCTCTGTCACTCCAAACGAAAGACTCTCGTTCCATCTTGGAAGTAACTGGCAGTCCAGGCTGATTTATGGTTCCGCGTTACACCAACGCAGAGCCTACGGCGTAGGGTACGCGGCGACGCGCACCGTACGTAGGCTACGCCGTCGATTTAACGCGGAACCATATTATTCAGGCTTCACACATGTCATTTGTTGATGTTTTTTTCCAGGATTCCGATTGGCTAGCATGACTTTACGCTTCTCGTTACACTGCCCCCTGCAGGTTTGGCTGCTCATAGCACCTTAACAGCGTTTTCATGCGGGTTCGTGTAAACGAGGATATTTTTGAAAACGTAGAGGGGAAAATATCCGTTTTTGTAAATACCCGGCTATGTGTAAACGTGGCCTTAGTATCAGTAGCCATTTACTTTTACTTTTCTCTCTTGCTGATATAAAAATGAGATTTTCAATTAGTAAATTCTTTACTAGAGGTATTCAACAATTCAACAATTTTTTGCCTTTTGTTTTTAATGTTTTACATAAAAAATCAGTTTGCCTTCACATCACACAGCAAATGCCTCTATTAGCAAACGCTAATGTAACATTTTTAAATGTTCCAAGAATGTAATTTTACTTATTTGTTTTTTCCATTCATGTGTCTGAAAATGAAATATGGGAAAAGGGAGATAACTTTGACAGCTACTGTCTGGAATCAAGAGTTTCTTCTCCTTATTTGTGTTATACAATCCTCAATTTAAACCCTGGATCATAATTGTCTTTGCAAGTAAATAGTCCAATTATTCAATTTTGTTCAATCTAAATATTTTAATGATCAATTAAAAATATGTTTAAAGTTATGGAAGAGTAAAATGCTGTCATGTGGCGAGACAAAGAAATGCAGAAATAATATTCTCACCTTGTAATTATTAGCACAAAAACACACACCAACCCACTCACACACATAAAAAAGCGGCAGACTATTTCAATTTCTTTCTCACCCTCATCCATCCATCCATCCATCCATCCATCCATCCATCCATCCATCCATCCATGAGTTCAGTAGCAGAGGCAGCAGCTTACACAAAGAGGCCTATGCAAGCCCCTCCGCCACATCCTCTAGCTCTTCTCATGGGATAATGAGGTTCCCAAGCCAACCGAGAGATTTTATCCTCCCAGTGTGTCCTGGGTCTGCCCCCGAACCTCCGACTGTGTGGATACGCCCTAATCACCTTTTGTAGGGATTCGTTCAGGAGCCACCCTAACCAGATATCCAATCCATCTCAACTGGCTCCTCTCGGTTAAAAGGAGAAGAGCAAATACTTCCCGAATGGTGGAGTACAGACACCGGAGGAAGGAAAGTCATTTTAACTGCTTGTATCATCAATCTCATTATTTTGGTCACTATACCCCACAGTTCATGACCATGTGGGTTAAAACATGAATCGAGCAGTAAACAGAGAACTTTTCTCTTTGGTTCAACTCTCTCGTGCTGATTATCATCCCCAACAATTAGCACTCTGGTCTGAACTGCTTCAGAGAGAACTGAAGACTCCCGCCGAATGGAGCCAGCAGGACAACATCATCCACAAAAAGCACACAAAGCACATGTGGACCGATTAGTTTAGAACACAAAAGATTTCTTAATTTTGTTTTAATGCCGAGCTCAAATAGGAATAACCGCCCAAAAAATGAAAAGCCATACTGTAGCTTTCCGGAAATAATCAAAGCTGAGCTATTTGCAAATGTCTCATAAGTGTATAATGACGTTATGCAATTATTATTAATATTATATTGTCACTCTGAAGATATTCTGAATTGTGGATTTCAGATTTCACAATTTTTTAAATTTGATGCAACCATCAAGGCTTGAAGTTCACTGTTGTGCTCAGTTGCTTTTTATTTGATTGCCAGGAAGGAACTGGCCAGATTTTCCACATGGGTTGAGTAGTCATCCTCAGCAGTATTTTTAGATAAAAATATTTGCATAATGTCTGGAGGAATTACCATCAAAGAAATACGACTAAAAGCAGAGGCTCTAAATGGCCAAACTCCAGAGATTCCTGAAAACGCTCCCTCCACAGGGAGACACACGAGGAGCATAAACAGGCAGTGGTGAAACATCAGCATTTTCTGCTTGAAGACATCTTTGGATCTTGGATTTAGTTTAGCATATTTCAGGTTATTTTTGTGTTCATTTACCCAAAAAGTGGAAAAAAAAGAAAAGAAGATTAAGGCCTTCTGACCATCTCACATATCTGCCCCGTGGCTGTATTTAATTTAAACAAATGGTGTTCACTCAAGTGTATTCTTGTTATCTTTTCTTTTTGTCAACAAAGTATTAATTACGTAGAAATCCTTTGGCAGAAAATTAATTAGTAAATTTACGTCTCGCATATGTGAAACTTTTAGTCATTTGGACAGTATCCATGAGCATTTTGAGAGTTTTGACAGCCTTTCTTTTCCTTAAACTAAAAAAGTGGAATGTAGGAATGCTTGTAATTAGGAAGCATTAATCACTGGTTTTCTTCTTCGTTTCACTTCCTAGTCGTTTTCCACTCCCCTTCTCTCACCAAAATCACTCCTCGAGCCCCCCCCCCCCCCCCCCCCTTGTTTGCTTTCTCCTCATATCTCTGGTACCATTTTCATTCCTTATCTCGTTTCTTTTCCATGTGCTCTTCTCATGTTGTTTCACAGCCGACACAAATTTCTCATCTCCGACTTTATCTCTTTCTCTCTGAAGGGTTGATCAGTGGGTTATCTTGTTGTAATTAATGTTAGACAAGGGTGAAGAGCAAGAAACCAGGAAACACACCCCTGGGTTCCTCTGCACATCAGCGACGTTGTAAAAGCAGAACTATTTATCGATAACATTTCTGAAGACAGAATAGATCCTTCCTCAGACTCTGGATCACTTATCATGTTGCTTATTCCTTTATTGTGCTTCTCTGTTGACCACCATGTGTCTTGTTCTCTACACAGTTTGGCCGAACAGAGGTGATAGACAACACACTGAACCCTGACTTTGTTAGAAAGTACATCTTGGACTACTTTTTCGAGGAGAAGCAAAATCTTCGCTTTGACTTGTAAGTGATTTATTATTATTTCTTCTGTTTTCTGTAACTCTTCACACTTAAGTGCCATTACAGTTTGCAAAAGCTGCCTGTTCGTCGAATGCCAAAAGCAGACATAACTCTCTAACACGTAGGTGTGACTCTGGCGAGTTTGCCATCTCCATCGTACCTATTTAAGACATCTAGGTCTATTTAATGTTTTCTCACCTAAACCTGACAAAAGTTTATGAAACTTACACAAAACAGGTGATTATCAGTTTTTATAGGGGAAACAACAACTTTGTTGCCTGATGGGAGGGGAACCAACTGACATTAGAGTCATACTTTACTTGCTGTTTGATTAGGTTTAAATGGTTATTTCTAGTCAGAGCTAGTCTAGCTAGTCAGAATGAGGAATATTTCATAAATGTTTGCTTGAATGTTACGTCTTACATCTTACTGATTTTTACACAGCACTTTACACTTTCGAATTAGACATGTTTTCTTGGAGCGCTATGAATTTTATGGGTTTGACTGACAATTGAGTGAGCGAGATCCAGTGTTTCATAGTTTGATCTCCGTACATTGCATATGGTTAATTGCTCTCACTTTCATTGCTTTATTTTTACATGCACATTAGATGAGGTCAACCTCTCAGGAAAAGGGTCTATTTGAACCTTCCCCCAGCTGCTCTGCACAAACAGCAACATCAGAAAAGACACTCGGCCCCAGATCTTTTCATCTTGCCCTCCTCTAAATTAACACATTTATGACCTTTATCTCCTTTTTCTCACATGATGTCCGACCGCTGAGTCTGGCACATAAAATTAAGATCTTGTTTTCTTTTAATAACTTTTCCTTATTTTCCCGGCTATTAGATTTCCAGTGAGAGTTTTACAGTCGCTCTTTTCCATCTTTGGTTGTTTGCATCAGTTCATCATTGCTAAAAAAACAAAAACTTTCAAAGGCTACAGACAAAATGAATTTTGTGTAGAGAGAGAACATTTGATTATCTTTTGCTTTTCAACATTTCTCCTCCCCACCCATTTCAGGTATGATGTGGACTCCAAGAGCCCAGATCTGTCTAAACATGTGAGTGCACATACTTATTAGCCTGAATCACAAATACCAGGAGTAATTCCCTCTGAATTACTGGCTTTAAATGCTCGGAAAGGGGGAAGACATTTTGCTGCAGGGAGTTTAATTTGAATTAGTACAACCTATTTTAATCATTAGCTAATTGTGGAAATGTTAAGGTCATTTTGTTTTTATGCATGTTTTGATTGGGTGTTGAATGCAGCATGTTTTTATTCATCTTTTTCAAGGTGGAATAAAACAAACCCCTTATTGGTATCAAATACAAGTATTTAATTCCCTTTATACAGTGTTGTTGGACTTTGATTTGACTTTCTGACTTTTGAGCGGTTATAAAGTTGTGACACTGTAAAATTAGTGCCAAATGCACTAATTTTCAAATTGCATAAATACCTATTTTATGCCCAAATTATATAAACAACTCAAAGTTGTTTTTTTTCATGGACTAAGTTAGGTCATTTTGAATTTGATGGCAATAACACGTCTAAAAAAAACCTGGAAATTGGGCAACAAAACGTGTGAAAAGTAATTAGCACAAATCAAAAGAAACTGAAGGAGCGTTTGACAGCTAATTAGGTTAATTGGTCACAGGTCATTAATATGACTGAGTATAAAAAGAGTGTTTCAAAGAGATAGAGGCTCTAAGAGATAAGGGTGGGCAGAGGCTCGCTAATCCGTGACAAACTCAAAAAAACTGTGGAAATGCGGAAAATGTTTCTGAATGTCAAGTTGTGAAGACTTTAAAGATCCAACCATTAACAGTGTACAATATCCTGAAAAGATTAAGAGAATCAGGAGGAATCTCTGTGCACTAGCGTCAAGGCTGGACATCAAAACGGGATGCTTGTGATCTTCCGGCCCTCAAGCAGCGTTGCATTAAAAACAGGCTCAGAAATCTACTGCATGGGCTCAGGAAAACGTCCGGACATCACTGTCTGTAAATACGGTTCACCTTGCAGTCAACAAATGCCGCTCGCAGCACTATCATGCAAAGACGACAAATGTGAACATAATCCAGAAATGCTGCAATGCTGCTATGTGGTCAGATGAATCAAAATGTCAAATTTAGTTTGAACAGTGGCGAGGGATCATCCAACTTACCCTCTGTGGGACTATTAAAGGTTTATCTTATCTTATCTTATCTTATCTAATCTTATCAGCTTCATTCAAAAACCTACATCTTTGATGGTATGGGGTTGTATTAGTGCCTATGGTGTGGGCACCCTTCACATCTGGAAAGGCACCATCAGTGATGAAATGTACAATAGAGGTTTTGGAACAACATACTGTATCTTCCGACCCAGCCAATGTCTGTTTTAGGGAAGGCCTTGCATTTTTTTTTAGCAAAAGACAATGCTAAACTACATACAGCAGCATAACTTCACAGGAGCAAAGTATGGGTGCTGAACTGGCCTGCCTGCAGTCCAGGTATTTGACCAAAAATCCAGCAACCAAGACTCAGGACTGTTAAGCAGCTAGAATCAAACAAGAATAGGACAACACCCCCCCCCCCCCTAAAACTCCAGCAGCTGGTCTCTTAACCTCCCAGATGTTGTTTACAAGAAGAGGCTATGGTACACAATGATTAACATGGCCCTGTCACAACTGGTGTGAGATGGGTTTCTGCCATCAAATTCAAAATGCGCTAATATTTTTAATGAAAATTGTCTGAGCTTCAACATCTAATGTTGTTTATGTTCTACCTGGGATAAAATACAGATTTATGATATTCTTATACTGATATATATATATATATATATATATATATATATATATATATATATATATATATATATATATATATATATATGTATGTATATGTATAATGTAGCTAGTCTTAGCTTTTCAGCTGTGCTATGCTGTGCAATAACTTGAACAATCACAGACTATAGATCATGGGATGCTTTTTACTATTAGTTTCCATTTTAAGAATTGTTATACATTACATTTCAAAGTACTGTTTTGGTTTACTGGAAGCAGTGAAGTTAATTTTTATTCGTCAACACTGGAAACAATAGTGAGAAAAAGCATTGACCAAAGTTGGAAACAAAATAATCATTCTGGATGATTATTTGATGCATTTGGATGTCTGGGGTTTGCATTTTTCCATCAGTTGCTTCAGCTCCACTTGTGACGTGCTCTCACACAGCATGCTGATGTCTTTCCGCTGCCGCTTTGAACAGGGCTAGGACTGTTAGGTATTTTGGTGGAGTGTTGTGTATATGATGTGCTCTGTTGTTGTTATTGTTGCTGCCGCCGCCCAACTTTTCTGGAAGCCTGCAGAACTCAATGTAGGTCCCTGCATCTCTCTCACACTGACACTGCATGCACGCTGTCTCATATGAAGGATCTGTCTCTCAGAGGGGGCCGTTATTTAATTCAACAGACTGTAATAGCTGAAAGCCAAAACAAGTGGTCTGAGTATCTTCAAACTGTTTTCATAGTCTCAGTGAGCTCCAGAAAGCCTATAATGTGTCAACAATATTTAATTGTTATGTATTTCAAGAGTTTTTAGAGCAAATTTTCATCACAATGATGAAATTTTTCAGGCACTTGCATGTTAAAGTGAGCGGAAACAGTAAGCGGAAGAGAGCAGAAATAATGATGAAAGAGTCTGTGAGCTGCAAAGGCCATTGTTAAGAATTTTGGTTGGGAATCCTTCATAAAGCAATTCTAAAAAAAAGCCTATACCCTGCCAAGAACTGGTCTCACTGACAAGATCCATGCCAAGAAACACTGAGAGATATGGTCCTGTTAATCACGTTTTTCTAAGTGAACCTATGACTTTTCTCTAAGAGGTCTGTATATCAATGCCTCACACATTTGATTAGAGCTTTATTTTTGATTTTTTTCATCACTCTTCATTGGGTTTTTAGTTTTTACCATCGTCTCCCACCTGCCCGTTCTCTGCTTCAAGTCATTACATCTTAACTGGTGTTCAGCATATGGATCGTGGTTGACTAGTGCAGTTCTTCCCAACCTTGTCTTTTAGCAAAACACATTGATATAGACAGACTAAAAACAGGAAGAAAGGTTTGCTGTGTGATCCTAACAATATGCATATATGTCTGTTTGCATGCTGTTACTGGCCAATAGAAGTATTTATGTAGGTGCAGATAAATCATTTGGCAGCATAAAACTTGTATTTTAGTGAAATGAAATACATCGACACATCATTTCCTTTCTGTTAGACATTTGGGTGCTTCTATGAATTTATCCTTTTTTCATCCTTTTCTCATAAAGAAGTCTTTTTCTAAGCGTCTGGGGTTTTCCCACAAATTCTTCCACTCATCATGTCACAAACTCAAGCTTGGTCAAGGTCCCTGCTTTTAAGTACCTCTTTAGGAGCTGCATCTTGTCAGGCGAGGATTTGCAACGACTGACAGCATCAGTGCATATTAATGCCGGAGGTAGGGAGCTGAATTCTTTCAGGAAACCTGAACCTTGAAAAATGACTAGATTTTTGCTTTAAATCACTGTTCTTTTTTTTTTTTTTTTAGGATAAGTCAACAAAGCTATTATGTCAGGATTGGGAAAACATCATGGTTTAGAGCCAAGATGCACTATTATACCGTGGACACTTTTCCCTAGGTTACCATGGGGACATTCCTGGAACAAAAGTATCTTCAGCAGTATCAAAAAATGTGTATATACTCAATCTTAAAAGGGGTAGCCTGGTAATAAAAGCTGACACCAAGGGATCCTGACCAAGCTTCCTTCTGTGATGATTAAAGGAGTCGTGACGGTTTCCGTTTTGTATGATGGAGTAAAGTTTTTGTATTTTTTTGTGTCAGCTTTTGTAAGATGATACGGTATCTGACTTCACATTTTTATTCCAAGGTTATATTTCGCATTGATAATGACAACACTTTCCAAAGAGTATAAACTATATCCAAGGAGATCTACGAAGTGCAGATAATACTGTAAACATTATACAATAAGTTCAATACAAGAGGTGGAGAAAATATATAGCGTATCAATGCAAAATTAAATATGCAGGGTTAAAATATTGAACAACAATGCAATTCTTTTTAAGATAACAAAAACATGTCTTTCTGCTGTTAAGGATTACAGGTGACAAAAAATGTCTCATCAATTTACAATGACCTGCATGAAAAAAATGTTGACATACAAGTGAAATTATAACATTTGAACGTGGGAAATATGAATAAGCATTAGTGAAAAGGTGTTTTGTGAAGAAACTAATGCTTGAATTTGTCAAGTGAAAACAGAAATGTGAAATATTATTGAGTCTAGTTCTTTAGTCTAGTACCCTGATCAGTTGCCTCAGTTCTTCAAATCAACAGTTCTGGTATTTGTCTTTCTTTTCAACCACTCTTTACAATCTTCCCTTTTTCCCTTCCCTCCAGGACTTTTTGGGTCAGGTGTTCTGTACTCTTGGGGAGATTGTTGGATCACCGGCTAGTCGACTGGAAAAACCACTGGGGTGAGTGAGAAGTTTTCCATACCTCCTGACTCCAGATGTGATTTTTTTTTTTTTTAAAAGCTGCCGAAAAATCAGCAGTAAACAGCAGTAATCTTGAGTATAAAATGTATATAGATAGCTTCATTTATACTGTGAGATCTGTAGATCCGTACATGGCGGGAGATGCTAATTTAGAAGACAAGAAACTGAGTCAGAGACGGGTGAAAACCGAGATATGGGAGAAGGGGAGGAGATGGAGGATGTGATTAAGACAGAGATGTGGGGAAAAGACACTGATCAGACAACGAGAGAGAGGGACTGAGGAAGGAGACAACACATCTACAGATGTTTTCCACAGATAATTATTGTCATTAAAGAAAAAGGAGAAGCGCAGAGGAAAATTACTCAAATTACAGCGTATCCCCTCCGCCTTTGCTCTTACACCGGCTGAGCAGAATGGAGTATTAATTGTCCTACAACCATCATCAATGTCATCATTCTGATGGGCTGTTGTGCACGTCAGGTGAAGTCCTTTTAAATGATGCGCTAAGTAAAATGTCTTTTACCTCTTGATGTAATAAATTCTTAGAATATCTTCTGAGGTTCACCAACAATTTAAGAAACTCTTCTAAGTTGGTAACCAGTATTTACTGTCCATCTGCTGTATTCATTGATGTGTTCATGATTGAATAATATGTAGTCTTGCATGAGTGTGACTTAATGTGTGTGTGGGACTGTGTGGAAATCCCAGGGTGCTATGTGGTCCAGCTCGTAGAGGGAAAACATGTTTGAGATATGTAGGTCACGTTCACCATGTTGGTTAAAGAAAGAAGAACCCAGTTTATAGCAAACAGGGTGGTAAAAGACTGTACTTCAGTAGTTATAGTTTTATTTGGATCCCCATTAGCTGCAGCAAAACTGCAGTTATTCTTCCTGTGGTCCGACATAATATACAGTACCTGACAAAAAATTAAAAGCAAACCTAAAGAAGTAGTAAAGAAAAAGAGAAGAAAAATAGAAAAGAAAAAAGGAAAAAAAGGAAATTCTACTACAAAATATACTTTAGATATCTGTCAAATAACACATAAGTAGTGTGGTCATATGTTTCTGATTCTTCATCTGTGTTTGAAATCACGTGCAGTATATCATAAGTCACAAATGGTAGACTCACCCTTAAATTTAGTTAGAATTTTCCGGGTTTTACTGTTTGAGTGATCAAATGAAGAACACGAATGACACAGATGAGTGCACTGCTCCGTCAGGGTTGTGCTGCTAAATAGACGTATGTGTCTGGCCTCTGTAACAGACATCAAACTGAACATCTACCATCCCCACAGACAGCATAGGGAACATGCATGCATGTGCTTGCACAGCCGTGATGACTAATTTGCAAAACTCTTACAAAAATATTTGTTCTCCGCTATTTTGGTATTCATTGATGTTGTTGCTTAAGGGGACGTCAGCTGTGCAAATGTAAGTGCGCCCTAAGCATCTATCTTCAGGGCTTATTAAAAAACATAAAGTTTATTATTAAACCATTTCTTTTTTAGCTTAAATTAAATGGCAATGTTTAAGAGAAAATGATATAGTTGCCAAATTGTGAATTTTTAATTTGACTCTGCAGCTGAGAGATAACACAACTGCTGCCAAAATGTATTCTTTGACACGCTTTTAATTGCTATTAAAAGACTGCACCGCCCCCTGGTTGAAACCTCTATGGCTAAATATTAAACAAACTGCTACTTCAACTATATATGGTGTATATAGGGCAAATCTGCCTTTGAAATGCCACCATACAGTTTATTCTACATGCTTTCTATCTCATGGCTCCTAATGACATGTAGTGGGGTTTATTTCTGGTGGACTGACACAGATTCATAAATCAGATGATGATACCGTATCGTTTAGTTCTCTTAGTGTGTCGAATGAGCCTGTGATTTGGCTGGATATGTGAAATGATTTCCCGATTCCTCATTTAAGATATGAACTCTGAACTCAATATTCATGTGGACTTAAAAAAAAAATGTGGATCAGCAACTTTTTGAAGTTACACCCGGAGAGGCTGTGAAGAACATTTGTTTCATCTTCTTTGGGGGGAGTCCTGGTATGCAGAAGCAGCAAAATCACGCACATATAAACACACGCAGCGGCGCATTGCTTTGGTAGATTTGATCCCCACTGGAGTTTGTTTCCATGTGGTAAGGAAGAATGATTCACTTTTCATTGCTGAACCAGCAGGAGCTTTTACAGCATGTGTTTGTTTTTCATGTTTCAACCAGTTATTGTTCGACCTGAGCATACAAAATATAAAACAGAGTAAGTCATCATCTGTCATTTCTAACGCCATCCTCAAGTTTAAATGTGAGCATTTTATCACTAATCCACAATAACCCTTTTCTTTGTGAGCTGCATAAGAATCAAGTGCTTATGTTTGTAAGTTGAAATCTGGGTTTTCTCTTTTCTTGTTAGTTGTTACTCAGCTTCTAACCATATTCTGACATTTAGAGTCTTACATGTTTTACTTATTGAAGTTGTTCTGAACCTTGTTTAAATGGTAGATGATTGTACAAATTATTTTCTTTTTTCTTTGACTAATTGATTTGACTTTAATGTTTGTGCTTTTATTTATCAGGAGCTACTGGGATTTTCAAATGGGAGAAAAAAAACCCCAGAAACAAAACAAAAAAACAAAATAACGGCTACTTTGATGACAACTTGGGGTTCTAAACAACCTAAAACGTTTGGTCTGATTTCACACAACACATACAAGTTGCAGCTGAAATGAAACAGAGATAGTGATTCAAAAATTATGTCCTCAAACAACTCTTTTCCACTTGCAGAAAACTGGAAATAATTTTCTAAACTTGAAGGACATTTTATCCACTTTTGGCCACGGGTATTTGTATTATGCCCATATCTGATTGCTCCTCTCTGACGGTCCCCACATGACAGTTTTTATATTGCCATGAATGGCCCTTAAACAAGTGTGCTTTAGTCATTATCCACACTGCATGCAGTAAATAAAATAAAAAAAGCTTCAAATCCAATTGATACAGTTCTTGAAGCTAATTTTACAATCGAGTACTACTTCAGCACATCACTGCTTCTGTTTCAAATGCAGACAAAGAGAGCACTTGACACACTCATCTGTCATGCAGTAAAGCCGGCATGAGTGTTGAGATCAGGTCTGCTTATGCAGATGTCTGAGGAGAAAGGAAGTGAAGAGAACGGCTTTTTTTTTGCTTGAAAATAGAGTAATGTTGACCTCTAGAGTCATGTGAAAAAGATATTAGAATTTCTATTTGAAGGCTTTATTTAACATTCAGATGTGTGGTCCCACAATGCCAAATAAGAAGGAAATCAGCAATGATTTCAGCAACTGTTGCTGCCAGTGGTTTTGCTGAAGTAATTGTTGCTACCCATCGAAAGGTTATGATCACGTCCTATTTCCTATTTCCATTTAAAACGCAGTGGATGCCCCAGCAAGCTCCCATCCATCCATCCATCCGTCCGTCCGTCCGTCCGTCCGTCCATCCATCCATCCATCCATCCATCCATCCATCCATCCATCCATCCATCCATCCATCCATCCATCCATCCATCCATCCATCCATCCATCCATCCATCCATCCATCCATCCATCCATCCAGAAATCACAAAGGGCTTTACAATAAAAAAGCGGAGCAGGATAAAAAAAGAAGTATAAAACAAACAAGGAGTAAGAACATAAAAAGGAAATAAAAGAGCACCATAAAACCGAGTTTAAAAAAATGCAAAGTCAAGGTTATTCAATCAACTAAAAGCTTGTCCAAATAAAAGGATCTTCAGTTGTCTTTAAAAGAGTCAGCACTGTTGGTCAGGCGCGTAGAGAGAGGAAGAGCATTCCATAGTCGAGGGGCGATGGACCGATTACAAATTGTCTGTGTGGTAGATTGAGTCTGTCCCTATGAGATGCACTGGTGACATATCTTGGGTGGATGTCTTTTGCCTGGTAAGAGTGGGGAAAGGCTCCAGGAACCTCCATGACCCTGGGTGGGATTGAAGTGGGTACTGAAAAGAAATGAATGCATGGAGCATTAACAACAGGACTTCACCTTGTCCTGAAATGTTAATGAAAGTGTGTGTGTGTGTGTGTGTGTGTGTGTGTGTGTGTGTGTGTGTGTGTGTGTGTGTGTGTGTGTGTGTGTGTGTGTGTGTGTGTGTGTGTGTGTGTGTGTGTGTGTGTGTGTGTGTGTGTGTGTGTGTGTGTGTGTGTGTGTGTGTGTGTGTGTGTGTAAGAGAGGGACAGAACAACACAGAGCCTAGCCGGCAAACAAGACATTCTTTTCATGTGAACATCAAAGATCCTTTTCTCTTTTATGATCACTTCAGATTTTGCAGTGCTCTCTTTCAACCTCCATATGCATAAAAAAATCAACAATACACTATTATTCAATTTAAATGTTTTACTGCTGCGCCATTGATCAATTCCCCATGTATGACGTTTTAAATATATTATATAATTTTATTGTTTGTTTTTTTGTTCATTTACAAAATGCAAAGAGAAACCACAGTTACATAGGTACTCTTGAACACAGTATTTGAAGGAAATCGGCAAATAGGATGCTCGAAACATCCTGGAGACCTAACTGAAGATCTTCTGTGGATGTAGGCTGACTCAAATCTGCAATAGTGTTGTCATCAGGACTCTTTGTGAGCTGCACGATGACTTCCAGAACTCTTTGTTCTTTTTATGCTAGAGACAGTTCCTAATGAAGTTGCCTCTATGTTTAGGCTTTGGTACCAGTCACGTACCTCCTTCATGGTAATGCATGATGGACCTGCCTGTATTTTTCAACAGTAAGGCGATCATTAATCGTGGCTAAATCCCAAATTCAATCTACTGAAAAATTGACATGAGACTTCCACTGTTCTTCACTATTGCTTTCACACTTTTTACTGTGTCACTCACAAGCACTTTGGCGAAAATCTTCTGCTGTGGCCAAATAATTTAACGGAGCATCTGCTACTATTTTTCTGGAATTTATGGCACTTTTACACTAGTACCTACTCGGCTCTCCTCATCTCAGCTCGGCTCGACTCAACTTGGCCAAGTTTCTTTTCCATGACAATTCAGCACATGGAGCAGAAGAAAGAGGGTTGGAGCGACGCTGCTGTGACGTACTTGATTGTGTGATCTAAATGAAAAATACAACAACAACAACAGACAAGACAACAAATGAGAGTTTTCTTCTTTGTGTCTGGCCGTCTTCCATACCATGTCCTTCCAATGGGTGGCACAGGCAAGTGCAGCAGCGTTGGGTTCGGCCAGGTCATCTCCAGTGCATTGTGGGGCAGATATGCATCTCATGATGTGGTCCATGTTTGTGGTTCCACACACGCATGCATCAGAGCATGTTCATTTCCATTTTGTCATGGATGCCTTGCAGCGTCCTTCGCCGACCCGCAAACGGTTTAGGGTTTTCCAGATAGCCCATGGTTGGTCATGGCCAGTTGCAAGACATTCATCTGGGATGATGCCTCTCTCTGTCCATTGGGTTGTCTGGCTGCCCAGGCTGTTCCACTGGTTTTGCCACTCCATGGTCCTGGCGACAGAAGGTGTGGTCCCCAGTTCTGGAGTGGTATCCAGGAAGCTGCTGCTGGACGTGAGCCGTTTCAGGGGGGCCAGGTGTTCGTGCAGTGAGTGCCGGTTGTCATGGGCCTGCTTGCTGCGCTCTGCTTTGGCGGTGACTGCTCTGCAGATGTCAGGGGGTGTGATGCCTGAGAGGGCGTAGAGGCAGTGTGGCGCATCCCGGGCAATGCTAAAGACAGAAAACTGTGTATCACACTGACTGACTGAAGTAGCCAATTCTGCAACCATTGACCGTCAACAACAGTCCAGTTTTTCCTAGACACGATGCCGGCGTTACTAGTAGTGACCTCAATCAACGTCGAGGGATACACTAGAATGAAGGCCGATGTGCTAGCGACTAGTTGCAATGGAAGCGACATCGTCTGTATTCAGGAGACTCACCTGGGTCAGACGAGCAACCTCCCAAGTATGGATCAGCCATGTTTGTGAAACCCCTGCTGGACGTCAGGGATTTCCACACAAATGAGAGTGAGAGAAGGCTTCAAGTGGCAACGCTTTTTTTTTTTTTGTTTTAGTTTGTCTCGGCGCTGCTGAAAGTCAGCTGAAGTCGCGAGCAGCTATGAAGTCACAGAGCTCCTGGTAGATCTGGTTGTTCCTTATCGCCCGTCTAGATCC
This sequence comes from Cololabis saira, assembly GCF_033807715.1. Classification (NCBI taxonomy): domain Eukaryota; kingdom Metazoa; phylum Chordata; class Actinopteri; order Beloniformes; family Belonidae; genus Cololabis; species Cololabis saira. The sequence continues at coordinate 30,173,547 of NC_084594.1, read as the reverse complement.
CTTTTTAATTCTCTCCTCAGCCACCAGGTTGATGAACATCTGCACCTCAGAGTTGGATCACCAAACAGACTTTTGCGCTGCCATTGCTGGTCGAATAAAATGAACAAGATGCCGCCGTCAGAGTCACTCTTTCACTGATTTCCGCCCCCTGACTCAGACGTCTGACTCCAACCCCCGACCAATCGGTGGCATGTAGGTTGATGACGTCAGATACAGCCCGACTCAGCCGCTTAGAACCTCGGCAGAGTAGTTACAGAAAAAGTATCTACTCAGCACGGGTAGACCCTTAGTGGGAAAAAGACAAATGGAGTGGATTCGAGCCGAGCTGAGTAGGTACTAGTGGAAAAGTGCCATTAGTCCTTAGTGTGAGTTCCAGGTAGATTTTTGGGGGGGCTGGATCATTGACCCGTGTCTCCGTTACCAGGAACGGCCCTGCAAAAGTATCTGTCAGTTACTGTGTGAAAAACTTTCCTGTGGTAGGAAAGGTGCTCAGGTTGGCTAACAGGAACTAGGGCTCGGTGATATGACCTCAAATCAATATCATGATAAATTGGGCAGTTTTACCTCGATAACGAAAAATGCAGGGATAGCCAAAGGGACATTATAAAACCAACAAAGAAAGCTAGTGTATATTAACTATAATTCTGGACATTATTATTATTAGTTTTAGTCTTTAGGTTGTGCAATAGTCTTAATTTTGGCCCGATCCTGCTCTTTCCCATTTATTGGGCAATAGGGCAGCCCACCTCATTTGCATAATGTTGCTGAAATGCATAAGGTAAAGAAAAAAGAGGAGACGAGGGATGTAAAAACAAGGAATGCATGTATAGGACAAGGAAAAAGAAAATAAATACGTATACTGTAATCCCTCGTTATAACGCGGTTCACTTTTCACGGTCTTGCTGCTTCACGTATTTGCATTGTGTATTGTGTTCTGCATTCTGTTTGGATAAACAGTCTCCCCGTTACAGTTCTCAAATATAATCGATGGTGGCATGTCGGTTTATAAGAATCTTTTTGCCTAGAAGAAAAACAGAGTGACAACAACTTCCCATAACTGTGAAAAAACACACCTGAACCACGGGCTTTAGAAGAAAAAGACGCTACAAAGCGAGTCAGGATGCAGTCAGAAGAGCAGTGAAATACGCGCCAGTCACAATTTGTGCTACTGTACTTATTGTATGTTTTTTTATAATCATTTTTCATTTTCTCCCGTTCAAATCCAATTACTTGGGTCTCGGTGGGGCGGGGCTGATCTCCGCAATTTGAAGCCTTGTATAATAATTTGCATAAATAAAAATAAAGGTTACTACTTCACGGATTTCACCTATCACGGATTCTTTTTGGAACGTAACCCCCCGCGAAAAATGAGTATTTTTATTATTAATTATGTCAGTTTTGGTCCTCCATACTTGTGTGGGGCTACAGCGTAATAGAGGCACGCTGGGTGAAGAGGCTGAGGAGACGTTCAGCCGTGATAGAGGTTCCTGTCTGGCGGGCTTACCCTGAATCCCAGTTAATGGAAATGCACCTTTTATATGGAAATACATGTGCAAATCTGCTTTCAGCTAGTTTGGAGCTGATGCCATATTCCAGTTTCAAAGTTTTCTTGGCCAACCACTGTGTCTGCAGTCCTCAACTTGCTGGCCTGTTTTTTCAAGATTCTTTAAAGCAGCTTGAGCAGCACATCTTGACACCCACGTCATCTTTGCAACCTCTCACTGCATGGGAGCTTGCTGATGCAGTATAACTACCTTGTGTCTTCTTGTCAGTGTGTGCAACCTTGTCATAGCATATACACTATGACATGAAACTGTTATCTACAATGTCATCCTGGTTTGATTTTGCCTGTTTGTCCCCCACTTTTAAGCTTCCTACACAGCCGTTGCTGTTTAAGTCAAGGACTGGACGTTTGGTATAACTGATATAGTTGGTAAAGCATACACCTGACTGTGATTCTGCAAAATCCCTAAATCTGTCCAAGCATAGCTAGAACAACTGATGCTCTTTTGAAGGCAAAGGGTGGTCACACCAAATATTGATTTGAGATTTTTCTTCTGCTCATTTTGCATTTTGCATCTTGGTCCTAAACCATTCAGTGCTTTATAAACTAATAGAAATATTTCAAAGTCTATTCTCTGAGATACAGGGAGTTAGTGTATGGACCTCAGAACTGGAGTGATGTGTTCTACTTCCTTAGTTCTGGTGAGAACCCGGGCCGCAGCATCCTGGATCAGCTGTCTGATGGACTGCTTAGGCAGACCTGTGAAGACACTGTTGTAGTAATTGAGTCAACTGAAGGTAAACACGGGTATGAGTTTTTCAAGATCCTGCTGACTGATTAGTCCTTTGATCCTGGAAATGTTCTTCAGGTGATAGAAGGCCCACTTTGTAATTGTTTCATTGTGTCTCTGAAGGTTCAACTCTGAGTTCATGACTACACCCAGATTTAAGTCCTTATCATCTATAGCTGTACCTGAACCTTAACCTGTGTGCTGACTCTTAAACACTCTTATTTTTTTCCCCAAAACAATTACTTCAGTTTTATTTTTGTTCAGGTGAAGAAAATACTGAAGAACAGGCACATCCACTTATTGACTTATTCTATGCATCTCCTCAATACTTGTTTATGGTGCCATATCACAACACAGATCATCTCAAGACACTTGAACAATACAGTTCAACTCATTCCAAACTATTCAAATAATACAAAGCCAATAAAATAAGAAATCATAACTATCAAAACTTTTCTTTAATACAATCCCTCATCGTGAGCAAGCACCGGGTGACTGGAAAAGAAAAACTCTGCTTTAACAGGAAGAAACCTCTGGCAGAACCAGAGTCAGGAAGGGTGGCCATCTGCCATGACTGGTTGGGGGTTGAGAGGACAGGAAAAAGGAGAGAACAGCAACAACAACAGATCAGGAACACCTGCTGGGAAGAGGGAACACAGGTCAATAACAACAACACTAGTGTCTAATAGAGTTGGAGGAGAGGAGAACAGAGTGAGGAGAGGTGTATAATGGGAGGTCATCCGGTACTCTAGACCAATAGCAGTCTAACTAAGGGATGTTTCAGGACACCTGAACCATCCCTAATCATAAGCTTTAGTAACAAGGGACGTTTTAAGCTTAATCTTAAAGGTAGAACACAAATGATCAGATATAAACTACAAGTAAACCTGCTGTCTGAGAGTGAAGTGCTCTGCTTGGAGAATATGGAACTATGAGGTCTTTATGATATGATGGAGCTTGGTCATTTGGCGCTTTTTGTGCGAGGAGAAGAATTTCAACTTCTACTCTGGATTTTATTGGTAGCCACTGCAGAGAAGCTTAATCTGGGGATATATGATCTCTCCGACTGGTTCTCGTCAGAATCCTGCCTGCAGCATTTTGGATGAGCTGGAGTTTTTTTTTTAAATGTTTTAGGACAAACCAATAGTAAACAATTACAATAGCCCAATCTCAAAAGTAAATGCATGGATACATTTTTCTGTGTTAGTCTGAGACAGATTGTTCCTAATTTTAGCAATACAGTAATGGGAAGGTGAAAAAAGGTGGTCCTAGAAACCTGTTTAATATGCAAAAGACAGATTCTGGTCAAACATATTCTAAGGGTCTAAAGGAAACTGATGATTAAATGCACGTTTTTGACTATCTATGGCTGAAGGGAAACCAACCTTGATTAAATGGGGCCTAGGACTGAAATGACAAGTCATTCTTGATTCACCCCACTCTCCCCAGAGTGTATCCTGTGTACTAGAGTGTGATGGGAATTAAATGTGATGTCCAGCAGAAAAAGAAACACTTCACAGTGTAAAGGAAATGTAGGACATTTTGTTACCATATGACATGAGTTATCCTAATACCTAATGACATAATTTAGCACCCTAGTGATGTTTTCTGTTCACATAAGTGCAACAGTGTTCTAACAGTGTCCTGAGGTGCTTGCTGTTAGCCTGCAATTGTGCACAAAATAATCTTTGCTTATGGAACCACAAAGAAAACCTGAATGCAGAAAAAACTGAAGCCAAAATGTTTTTACTCACATCTGATGTTTAATTCAAAGCCTTTTTCAACAAATAGCATTGGACATTCTGCTGGACTAAAATATGTTATCAGTAATTTCACAAAGCAGAAGGGAATAGCTGTAATGACACTGACCCCAGCAGATTCTGAAGCACTCCAGCATAAAACTGAGCAATAAAGAATACCGTTGCAAAGATTTTGATCTTTTTTTTTTTTTTATTAATGCAGCCAAAAAAGAAAGTCCTTGATTCAGCCTTGGTGAAAGAATTTAGTGCACCAATTGACTTTTCATCCAATCCTAGCAAACAGATGGATGCGGTGTTGCACTCATCCAGTTACTTTATTTAACATTTACCATCAAAATTGTGATAAAAACCTTTATGGCTCTTTGACCATTTATCTTGTTGGTTTTTGTCATATCCTTGTATATCTGCAATCTACAACATTATAAGGACATTTGTGGTTTTGAATAAAAGAAATCAACTACTCCTGCTATTTCTTTTGGATGGATTTATGATGACTTATAGTCACTTCAAGTATAATTATTTAGTCTTTTTTTTTCATTCTTTCTTTCTTTTTTCTTATAATTTTAAATCATGCTCTTTATTGATGTTGTAATGTCTTTGTAAAGACATTAAACTTTGAATCACCTTGTTGTTGAATTGTGCTATAGAAATAAACTTATACAAACTACTGAGCATGCTGTTTTTACTATTTAGTTTGAATCACACTAGTTTTTATGTACAGCCCCTTTAGACAAATAAAAACTCAAACTTGATGGTTTTTGGATGTGTGCAAATGATCATTTTCAAAGCAGTGCCAGCAGCTGCACAGTTACAGACATCTTGGAAATGATCACCAGCACCACACTCTTCATACAGAGCCTGAAGATCAGCTTCAGTTCAGCTGATATAGAAGACACAAATGGCTCCATCAGGGGCACACCGGGGACAGATGAACACGGACTGAACGGCTTCGAGCGTGCTATCTGGTGCTACTGACAAGAAGTAGAGGCAATAAAGTTGAATTAGTATAAAAAAAGAGAGAAGAATTCAAGAATAGAAAAGTACAAGAAAGAAGAATGCTGAGAGGAGGATGTTCAGGAGTGCAAAACCATTTACTGCCTTGGTATTCCCTGAATGTCAGTGCAGATTGCTGGAACATTGTATGGAAATAAAAGGAAATCATTTGTGAATGTCAATGGAGGTTTCTCTGCAGAGGCGGAACACTCAGCTGGGTATAATAACAAACCACCTATGGCACCAGAGCTTCACTCATCATTTATTGTCTCTGTATGTAGTTCTGGATGAAGTGTCGGCTCCTGCAGGATATTTGCAATCATGGGAACATCTTAGTTAGTGTATTTATCTTGTGTACTGGGATTATGGATGTCTGCTGTCAGAAATGGAGAGGTTATAAATAACTCCCTTTTGCTTTTTTTTAAGGTTATAACAGTTACTAAAAACAGTTTTCCTCGCATATGTAAGCCTTCAGATTTTTAATTTTGCAGATCAATACCATCTCTGAAACTTTTTTTATTAACTTTGAAAAGACTTATTAGCTCTGCTTCTTTTTTGTTTGTTCTCAGTTCCTTTATTCAAATGGACCTTTTTATGGAGACAATTTCTGCTTCTTAGGCAGGAAGTAGCTATAACGAATCTCCAAATATCAAATGGAATTTTAAATGGAAGCAGAAATCCATCACCTCAGTTGTTCGGAGTTTCACTGGTTGCAACACATTTCACAAACAGGTATCTCTAATGTGAGGCACACAAAAGCAGCAGGATCTAAATGACTGAATTCCTTTTGATGTCATCTTTAGATTATAGACTATAGATTTTTTTTTACATTTTTTTACATTATATTTCATTATCAGTACCTTTCATCATTCTTCTGCAATCTCACTGAGTCCAAGCCCTGCCTTAATTACACTGTGATGTACCGCTGTGTGTTTGTAGAGTAGAACTGGATGCTATTTTAATGCTTACTATGTCTGTTGGTGTTAAACATGTATGTATATTCATATAAACTGGACTGCAATTTAATTTCAAACACATTTTTAACACAGCTTCTTCACATCTAAGTCATTTTTCTCCCCCAATCCCTTCATGTCATAAACCAAACCAGTGATACTGGCCTCTATTGTAAATATGAATTAAATTGGATTTATATGAATTCTGTGACTCTGAGACTAAGCAGAGTCCGTTAAATATGGCCTTAAGCACATTCTGCTGTTGTGCGTGCATGTACATATGAATGGGTTGTGGATTATTTTTGAAGTTGTTTGGTCCAAGAGGGAGACAAGGACAAAGTTATCATCTCAGATCCCTGTAAACAAGGATTTAAAAAAGGCAGAGTAGAAGAGGACATATCTGAAACGAGCCTTTGGCGCTAAAACTAACAGGAAAAATACATTTCACACATAGTTTACAAAGAATTCTCCTCATTTAAATATGCTACATGTACACTCCTCTTTCTTGTCCTCTCAACCACCATCCGGTCGAGGTGGATGGCCACCCTTCCTGAGTCAGCGGACGTTTGGCGTTTCCACAGTCGGCTGGTGTTTGCTCAGGTTGAGGTTGAAGAATGATTTGACGAAATCTGTTGGTTTCCTTAGCAAAGCAATATTTAGGGCCCGAGCACTTACAGTGCGAAGGCCCTATTCTGTATCTGTAGGATTTTTTTTTTTCCTTCTTCCGACGAAATGAGGGCCTTTTTGCCCCCTTAAATGTGCCCCAAAAGTCACCAAATTTTGCACGCAAGCCAGGCCTGGCAAAAAATTCAATATTTCATGGTTTGCATTAATGGGCGTGGCCTACTGGTTCAACAGCGCCCCCTAGAAAACTTTGTGCCTCAAGCCCCACAATACGGTTTGACGTACATGCACGGAAATCGGTACACACCTGTATCATGTTGCAACTTAAAGAAAAGTCTCTTGGCGCCATGGCCGAAACTGAACAGGAAGTCAGCCATTTTTAATTAATCGTGTAATTTTGGCTCAATTTATCCCATTCCTTCGGCAGTTAATACGGCCCGAACCGTAACGTGCACCCAGGTGTGTTATACATCAAAATGTGAGTCTCCATCCTGCAACGACGCACATTACTTTTCTCAGTCAAAAGCGTTACCGTGGCGACGATAGCCAAAAACCGCGCGATATAATGAGTCGTGGCTGGTGTCATCGGAATCGGTTTTGAGTCCTTGAACATAATTGGTGCAGATTAGCCCCGGCCCTTCATCGGATTGGTCAATATTTGATTGTCCCTATTCTCTGCCATACTTTTTTTTTTTTTTTTAAATATTTTTATGACCGATTTTTTTTCACATTTTCATCACCCAGTGCTCATACCTAAGCTACAATCCTGGGCATTGCTCCCCTTTACCAACCCGGGGAGGGCCCTGCACTGAGCTCAGGTCTCCTCCTTAACCTGTGGAGTGAGCAGGCCGCTTCTTTTCACCAGACAGGGTGGGGCTTCTCTGGCCGGATGTAGAGCGTGGAACGATCACGTTATTCCGGACAGATCCTCCCCACCCCATCTGGCGCCCCGGCTGGCCAGAGGGGGTATGTGTAGCACAGGACTGTGTGCATGTTTTTGTGAGGGTAGCTCACATTAGCTACCAAGGGAACACGGGGAGAACATGCAAACTCCACATAGAAAGGCCATTTTGCTAACCCCACCCAGGGTGTGGGCGCCGAAGTCATGGGGGAACTAACACGCACATTGAACCCAGGACTTTCTTGCTGTGAGACGGCTGCACTACCAGCTGCGCCACCGTGCCCCCACTCTGCCATAACTTTTGAATGGGTTGTGATAAAGACATGTGGGTGGTGTCATCGGACTCTGTATTGAGTACTTGACCTTCATTGGCCTGAATTAGCCCCGCCCCTTCTTCTGATTGGTCAATATTTGATAGTCCCTATTTTCTGCCATAACCTTTGAATGGTATGACATACAGAGTCGTGGGTGGTGTCATCGGACTCGGTTTTGACTCTGTCACCTTAATTGGTGCAAATTTAGCCCCGCCCCTTCTTTTGATTGGTCGATATTTCATAGTTCCGATTTTCTGCAATAACTTTTGAATGGTTTGATATAGAGAGTCGTGGCTGGTGTCATCCGCTAAATGTCCAGGCCTGAAGACATCTGAAGACAAGACGCCACAGATGTAGGGGTCCCGGGTTTCGGCACCAGAAAATGTTAGGTCTAAGGGCCAATCCCAATTCTCCTTCACTCGCCCTTCTTTTCTCCACTCGCACTTCTTTTCTTCCCTAAACCCTAAAAAAGAAGGGGGAGATTTTAGGGCACTTGAGATCTAGGGCACTTGGCCCAGGTGCCTGTCCCATTTCTCCTACTCCCCCTCGTTTTCATCCCTAACCTGATCAGGAAGCAGAGAGCCAAAAGCTGTTTTAATTTCAGCTGTAGCGCTGTTAATATGGCACTTTATTAAGTTTTAATATTTTTTCAGGCATAAAGGTAACCTTAAGATCCCCTACCTGGGCTCAGTTTATCCAAATAACGCCTGTTAAGAAATTTGACCCGATGTTTGCGGAGATGAGAAGAGCCGCCGCCCCCGGGGAGCAGCCTCAGCTCACAGGCCGAAAACAGACGTGTCCGCCGGGTCAAGCTGCTGCGTCGCCCCGGGAGAGAACTCTCTCCCGGGACGCAGCCCTGTTGAGAATTATGCTGGCTGAAATAAATCATTTAGGAAGATGTTGGTTTAATAGATGAAATCTAACAGTTGTAGCTACGCCTGTTAAGAAATTTGCTCCGAAATTTAGAGATTTCTGTCTGCCGGCTCCAGAGTTTGGGTCCGCATTAAATCGACGCAGAGCCTACGGCGTTGGGTACGGCGTACGGCGCGCGTCGCCGCGTACAACGACGCAGACCGTATGGCGTAGGTTACGTAACCTCCGTCGTAGGCTCTGCGTTGGTGTAACGCGGAACCATAAATCCCTTTATTCTGGCGTGATCTTCTACAACTTTATATGAAAGTGTGTAAATTACCCAGATAACAGCTGGATTACTTTGTGGCTTCTGAAGACTATTATATCAGAAACATCCAAAATAAATATGACGAGTCACAGGATTATTTCTCTCTATTTCTCTGAGACGAGTCTGCCTGTTTGCCTTCGGTCGGCGAGTCAAATCGACGCAGAGCCTATGGCAAAAGCATTCTGGGAAATTTTCATACCCCCTCGCTCGCCAAGTCAGCATCTGAAATCCCTCGATTTGAAGGGGCTATTCTCAGCCCCTAGCCCTCGTTATGCCCCCTCCCCCTAGGTGAAAAGAGGAATTGGGACACCACTACCTTCACGGGAACGCGCAAAAGTTAGGGTTAGTGAAGAAAACGAGGGCGAGGGGGAGTATTGGGACGCAGCCTAAATCAACATTACATACATTCATAATGAGGAAAGACACAGACACTGAATTGGAATGGTTTTAATGCACTTCTGCAGAAGGGAGAGAGCAACGCAACAGGGGCAGAGCCCCTGACAGCAAATGCTTCCCAAAAATCCTCCTCCCAGAAGATGCTTTTATTGAGAAACTTGACAGGAAATGACCATATAAGGACAGTGAACAGTGAACAGTAGACAATGGGTGGAAGTGATAACGTGTGATTGAATACTGACATTACAGTAGACAGATGTCACCAGAACAGTCCAAAACCCTGAGTAGATCAGGAAGTGGCTGTTGTAACATCTGTTCACAAAGCATGTAACAGTTTCGTAAGGACAAAAACAAGTTTAAAGGTTAATTAACATCACAGACACTTAAAAAAAATGTTTCCCTCATGTTCACAACATTTACATCAAATGCAGGAAGATTGTATTCAGCTTATCAGACGTCTCCAGCAGGATTGAAATTCCAACAACTTGTTTCTCTCTGAATGCTGAATGTCTTTCTGGCAGTTCTGTTTTCAACTCACCTGACATCAAACAACAATACACACCTCTTTATGTAGGTTTGGCCACCAGCAATTCCTGTCCCACATTTCGAGAGAGCTGTGCTCAACTGTGCCTCATTATGCCTATATCTGGGATATGCAGATGGCAATGTGGGAAAGAAATGCAGCTCCGCTCCAGCATCTCTAGTTTTTGTGATTTATTTGTGACATTTTTGTGAAATAAGACTCGTGCCAATGAAAATAAACTAGTTTATACCCAGCCACATTGAAAATGTCCAAAAAAAGAGACTTGCATAATTTGAAACCGACAAGAGTTAGAGGTATCCATCATTTTTTAATTACATTTTTGAGAGAAATAAGACTTAAAAAAAAATTAAATAAAAATGGGACACAAAAATGGTGGTACTGTTAACTAAGGGGTTCTCTTGCACAATCTTCAGCAGTAATCACTGCCAGCAATGATGTCTGTTGCTCTCAACGAGACATCTTTAATTATCAACTGGTCTTTTGGTGTCCTCTTCCTGAGCAAACTGGTTTACCTGTCTCATACTTGCAAGGTGTCACACTGCAGTTTTCAGATCTCTCCAGAGATGTGCAACATTGTTAAAATCAGGACTTGTAGGCGGTTATTGTATAGAGGTCTGAGAAATTCCATCCATCCAATCAGTATGGTTGCCTTTAGCCATTGGACTCTTGGTCTACAACTTTACTAAAAGTTTCCAAACACCGGGCAGCATGTTTCACTCCTCAATGAGTTTATAGTCCCAAGCTTTCAATATCCTCTGAAGATATTCAACACCAGCCCCAAAACATAACTAAACCCCCCTCTGTTTCACAGGTATCTTATTTTTTTTGTCTGTGAACATAAAGCTTTGTCCTTCTGATCCAGTCCAACTTTTTTTCCATTTTTCATTTATCAGTGAAGTCTTTCCATGTTTTCCTTGTAACATGACCACAAATCCCTTTCTTTTAATAATTTTATTCACTATTACATACTAAAATCAGGTGATACCATTCAAGTGGAAAAAAGTTGCATTTGTAATTTAGGTGTAGTTTTAAGGTGTAGAATATAGTGCAGTGTTATTTCAATCAAATGTTTTATGACTAGCTTCAGCTTATAAAAAGTAAGAAGAAACATATCTTCTTCAGCTTGTCCTGGGCCTAACAGAAGATCGCCTCCCACCTGAACATCCCCAAAATGCCTTGCTTTGAATGTATAGGACCCGTAACTGCACCACTACGGCTTTTACACTTCTTTCATTTATAGCCCCTTTTAGGAATACCCTGTGTTTAACGCACGGATCTAAGCTGTCATGTGCCGCTTTTACATTGACCGACACGGGGTGGCGTGTCGAACTGCCCTGCTAATAACTCGCCTCCAAGGGTAGTCTTAACCGCAGGTCAGGTCTAATGTAAACAGAACTAACGCGTGGCATGTCGTGGGAGGGGTTTGTTGATCATGTAGTACAAACCACCAGGGAAGTTTTTTTTATTAGGGCCCGAGCACTTGCAGTGCGAAGGCCCTATTGTATTTGCAGGAATTTTTCTTATTATTTTTTTTTTTCTTCTGACAAAGTGATGGCCTTTTTGCCCCCCTTAACATGCCCAAAAAGTCACCAAATTTTGCACCCAAGTCAGGCCTGGCGAAAAATTTGATATTTAATGATTTGCATTAATTGGCGTGGTAAAATGGCTCAACAGCGCCCCCTTGAAAACTTTGTGCCTCAAGCCCCACGATACGGTTTGACGTACATGCACGAAAATCGGTACACACCTGTATCATGGCGCAACTTAAAGAAAAGTCTCTGGGCGTCATGTCGAGAAACCGAACAGGAAGTCGGCCATTTTGAATTAATCGTGTCATTTTGGCGAAATGTATGCATTCCTTCGGCAGTTAATTCAGCCCGAACCGTAACGTTCCCCCAAGTGTGTTATACATCAAAATGTGCGTCTCCATCCTCCGACCCCACGCATTACTTTTCTCTTTCAAAAGCGTTACCGTGGCGACGCTAGACGCCAAAAAGCGTGCCCACCCTTCATCTGATTGGTTCAGACAGAAAAAACTTTGCGCCTCAAGCCCCATAATACGCTTTGACGTACATGAACGAAAATCGGTACACACCTGTATCATGTCGCAACTAAAAGAAAAGTCTCTTGGCGCCATGGCCGAAACCAAACAGGAAGTCGGCCATTTTGAACATTCTGCATTAATCGCGTAATTTTGGAGTAATATATGCCATTCCTTCGAGAATTAATTCAGCCCGAACCGTATCGTGAACCCAGATGTGTTATACATCAAAATGTGCGTCTCCATCCTGCGACTACGCGCATTACTTTTCTCTTTCAAAAGTGTTACCGTGGCGACGCTAGACGCCAAAAGGCGCGCCCCCCCTTCATCTGATTGGTCCATATTTGATAGTTCTCCAAAAGTCACCAAATTTTGCATGCAAGCCAGGCCTGGCGATAAATTTGATATTTCATGGCTTGCATTAACGGGCGTGGCCTAACGGCTCAACAGCGCCCCCTAGAATACTTTTCTCTGCCATAACTTTTGAATGGTTTGACATAGAGAGTCGTGGGTGGTGTCATGGGACTCTGTAATGAGTCCTCAAGTTTCGTTGGCCTTAATTAGCCCCGCCCCTTCTTCTGATTGGTTGTCCCGATTTTCTGCTATAACTTTGGAATGGTTTGACATAGAGAGTCGTGGGTGGTGTCATCAGATTCTTTATGGAGCCCTTGACCTTCATTGGCCTGAATTAGCCCCGCCCCTTCTTCTGATTGGTTGTCCCTTTTTTCTGCTATAACTTTTGAATGGTTTGACATAGGAAGTCGTGGGTGGTGTCATGGGACTCTGTAATGAGTCCTTAAGCTTCGTTGGCCTTAATTAGCCCCGCCCCTTCTTCTGATTGGTTGTCCTGATTTTCTGCTATAACTTTGGAATGGTTTGACATAGAGAGTCGTGGGTGGTGTCATCAGATTCTTTATGGAGCCCTTGACCTTCATTGGCCTGAATTAGCCCCGCCCCTTCTTCTGATTGGTTGTCCCTTTTTTCTGCTATAACTTTTGAATGGTTTGACATAGGAAGTCGTGGGTGGTGTCATGGGACTCTGTAATGAGTTCTTAAGCTTTTTTGGCCTTAATTAGACCCGCCCCTTATTCTGATTGGTTGTCCCGATTTTCTGCTATAAATTTGGAATGGTTTGACATAGAGAGTCGTGGGTGGTGTAATCAGATTCTGTATGGAGTCCTTGACCTTCATTGGCCTGAATTAGCCCCGCCCCTTCTTCTGATTGGTTGTCCCTTTTTTCTGCTATAACTTTTCAATGGTTTGACATACAAAGTCGTGGGTGGTGTCATGGGACTCTGTAATGAGTTCTTAAGCTTCGTTGGCCTTAATTAGCCCCGCCCCTTATTCTGATTGGTTGTCCCGATTTTCTGCTATAACTTTGGAATGGTTTGACATAGAGAGTCGTGGGTGGTGTCATCAGATTCGGTATGGAGTCCTTGACCTTCATTGGCCTGAATTAGCCCCGCCCCTTCTTCTGATTGGTTGTCCTTTTTTTCTGGTATAACTTTTTAATGGTTTGACATAGGAAGTCGTGGGTGGTGTCATTTCTGATATGCTTATGGGGGGCGGTGGCCGTGAGTGCGAGGGCCCGTTCATCGCTGCTTGCAGCTTTAATTTTATTTATTATTTTACGTCATTTTACACGCCCACATACAGTAGGTCGCGCATAACGCCTACCTACTCGTCTTCCTTCCCCTCAAATTGCCTTCAGTCACCAGGATACAAATAACACATTGCATTGACATTACCAATGCACGTTAAACACGCGTTCATCATCCAGTGATATTAACGGGATCCAATCTAAAAACACCTTATGACTGTGATCGTTAAGTCAATAAACAGAGATTTTGGTCATTCGTGAGGACAGTAGATCCGCGGTAGAATTTAACACCTTCTGAGTCAACAATCTCATTACAATCAGGACGTTTACATGCACTAACAGAAAGTCGAATTGTTGCCTTAATCCGACCAATATCAAAGTTTTAAAAGCCATGTATACACCTTAGCCGGGCTGAACTGAAGCTCTTGAGATCGAGCATGTATACGCAACCCACGCTTAGCAGAGCTACTGACCGCCTCGGGACTCTCCCCTTCCCCGAAAGTGACGAGGTGCGGGAGTGGGAATAACAGTCAGGGCATCACAACAACATGGCAACAGAAGAAGAAGAGGGAGACTTTGCGTGCATCTTACCTGCAAGATGATCAGGCTTAGTATGTACAAAATTTACAGAGCTGCTGCATCATTAGCATCCATTTTTTCGCATGTTTTTGTCCTCCTTCGCGCTTTTTTACCAATTGTCCCATAAGAATGCCAACGCCAAAGTGGTAGCACCGCGGAGTCGAATGCACCTCACTCAATAATTTGATTCTTCTCATGCATGAATACTTGGATTTCTCTGAAACTCCAGTTTAATCCTTAGCTAGATTGTTGCCAATAGCTTGATTTAGATGTGCATGTAACCGCAGTGTTACCCCAACACTTGAGCAACATCTCATCCCCACTGTGGATTGGAAAAAAAAACATGTTTTTCTGGATTGGACAAATAAGAAAAAAAGGCCTTTAACTTTGAGGTAATGAAATCTTAACCATCACATGAAGGTGCAAAACTCTAACCCACAAACTGCGACGCAAACTACCATCATCTGCAAAAAAAAAGATGCACTGTTGGGCAGAAATGTTCAACAACACGGACCAATACACAGAAAATAATAATAAAAAATTGTAAGATTAATTAAACTAAATCAAATAGGCTATAAAAATGAATTCCCAATGCTGTTGCTACCACAGAGGACACAAAACTCCATCTCATGAATGAAAATCGTGTTTTTAGCCCTTTCATTAATCACACTGTCGTTCCTAAGTGGACTAAAGGCAAACATCCCCCACAGTCTTGAGACAAAGAATCTGGGCTGGTGCATAATCAAACTGGGCCCGCAAGGCTCACACTCCCGAATGGTTTAGTATAGTCGGCTGATCAGACAGTCAGGGAGGAACCAGACCGCAGGGATCTCTGTATGCCCACCTGATGGAAAAAAAATTTAAGCCAATGACAGCTTTGGAGCTAAGATTAAAAATGTCATGTCTGTCATAGCTGTCTATTGATAGAGATACATTCATGATAAATAGCACACTCACACAAATGGAAAAAGACATATGCATGACAGTGACAGAGCTGTGCTGGTTGGTTAAGCCACATTCCATAAATAATCATTCTCCAAGGAATATACAGCACACTTTTGGTTTTGGTATTAAATATTAGGGAACCCTCACATCCCATTTTGACAGATGGTGAAGTGGGAGAGACACATATGCCAACAGCGAACAGCACCAAAGGAAATTCTAGAAATAGTTCCCTGTCACTGGGAGAATGAGTGAACTGAGAGAGAAAACATTTCCTGATGATCAGACTTGGTGCCATTTACTTTTAGTTTTTAAAAAGGAAGGAACTTTGCAAACAAAAAGAAAATATTGAAGTTAAAGGAAAAGAAAAAGGAAAAAAGAGGAATGTACTGTACATCAAGATGGTTCATGGTGAGGATTCTAATTCATACCAAAATGGCCCATAAGGTAGGATTTCTTTCCCCCACATTTGCTAAAAACCCACTATATCCACTCTGGTGCCATTCTCTAATAGAGCTTTAGTACAGTGCGCTGATAAATCTGCACCTCCGTGCTGCTGTCTTTCACTGACACATGAATAAATCAGTGTCTTCAGTGGCATCACCTCCACAAAGGGACTTCTGCACAATTGTGTCCACACATACACATGTGCTCATAACATGCAAGCAGCATGCGTACCTCACAGACAGATCCTGTGCTCCGACTTTGAGAGTGGCTATTCATGATTTTCTAAACCTATTCTCCTCCCCTGTCCCTCTCCGTTTCATTCTGTCATGTGTCAAGCTTTTTCTCTCCCTTGGATGATATTTCTTTATTGACATAAAAAGGCTCTTGTAAACACACATTGTCTTCTTCTCAGACTTCTCTGATGAAGCTGCATTCCACTGGAACCAGTGGTACCACTTCACTTGCCCCCCGAGGAAGTCTTGATTGGTCGACTGAGTCACTGCCACAAGAGAAATGTCTGTGCTGGGAATTGTTATAGTGCATGTGTAGGCTTCCTTTGAGACCAAATATCATATAGTAAATATAAGATACAGGTCTTATTACCTTGGTGTGTGTGTGTGTGTGTGTGTGTGTGTGTGTGTTTGTGTGTGTGTCTGTGTCTGTAGGGTGTGGGGGGTCGGTTTGAGTGGTCAGGAAAGAGTAATGGCTTAGAGTTTAATTACTACTCGAGGGCTTCTTTTCCACATGAGTACCTAACCTCATCCTCTCCTCACGCTTCCTTTGTTTCTCTTAAAGGTCTGGAACTTTTGGAAGCAGATTTTCTACTTCTTTCTTTTATTTTAGTTTTCCAAAACTGCGGTTGCATCTTTGTCTTCTGGGAGGTTTCATGATTGAATCAGATCTGTTGGTGGAGGATAAAGGGGCTACTAAGAGCCTTTGCAATCAGATCATAAATTTGATATATACAGTGTTTGAGGCAAATTTAGAGGGAAGCGTGCTGGGCTTTTCTGTAAAATCACTTTAAAGGGGACCTAATATAGCATGTACTATCTATTTTAAACAGGCCTTGAATGTCTTAAAAACAAGCTTTTGATTGTTTTTTCTAAATAAATTAGAAATTCAGCCTCTGAGGAATGTCTTTATCTTCCGATTCTCTAACCTCATTCTCTATGCAAGATTCTGAGTGGGCGGGGAAGCTATGATAATAAGGCACTGTGCTGATTGGCTGCCTGGATGACGTGTAGCAGGGGAGGGCACAAAGCCTCGCTCTGGGCAGAAGAGCAGCCGGCTGCGTACACTATTAAACCGTGTCCTAACTGCATGCGATGCGAGCGTCAGCGACAAAATCAATTCCATTGCTTTATTAGGGCCCGAGCACTTACAGGGCAAAGGCCCTATTGTATCTGTAGGAATTTTCCTTCTTTCTTTCTTCTTTCTACTTTCTTCTTTCTTTTTTATTTTTCCAATGAATTGAGGGCCTTTCCCCCCCCCTAAACGTGCCCCAAAAGTCACCAAATTTTGCACGCAAGCCAGGCCTGGCGAAAAATGTGATATTTAATGGTTTGTATTAATGGGCGGGGCAAAATGGCTCAACAGGGCCCCCTAGAAAACTTTGTGCCTCAAACCCCACAATACGGTTTGACGTACATCCACGAAAATCGGTACACACCTGTATCATGTCGCAACTTAAAGAAAAGTCTCTTGGCACCATGGCCGAAACCGAACAGGAAGTCGGCCATTTTGAACATTTTGAATTAATCGTGTAATTTTGGCTCAATTTATGCCATTCCTTCAGCAGTTAATACGGCCCGAACCGTAACCTGCACCCAGGTGTGTTATACATCAAAATGTGCATCTCCATCCTGCGACGACGCGCATTACTTTTCTCATTTAAAAGCGTTACCGTGGCGATGCTAGACGCCAAAAAGCGCGCCCCCCCTTCATCTGATTGGTCCATATTTTATAGTCCCTATTTTCTGCCATAACTTTTGAATGGTTTGACATAGAGAGTCGTAGGTGTTGTCATCTGACTCGGTTTTGAGTCCTTGAACATAAATGGTGCAGATTAGCCCCGCCCCTTCATCTGATTGGTCGATATCAGATAGTTCCTACTTTCTGCCATAACTTTGGAATGGTTTGACATAGAGAGTCGTGGATGGTGTCATCCGCTAAAGGTCCAGGCCTGAAGACATCTACATGCAAGTCATACAAGCTTCCACTGCAGTACACCTGAACATGCACAAGGGTGCGAGGGCCCGTTCATCGCTGCTTGCAGCTTTAATTTTCTATTGGACTGTCCTAACTGGCCGCGAGCGATGTAGCGCTGCGCGCCGTTTTGAACTGAACATTTGTCGGATGTCCTGCTTCTATTTTCTTCCTGTGGCTCGCGTTGAAAGCCAGTTCAAAGCGCTGTAAGAAACAGTCATGGATGAGGAACGGCTGATCCAGTTAGTTGAAATGAGAAGTTATCTCTATGATACCTCGTCATTTCACTACTAAAACCTCAATAAAGTGGCAGCTGGCTGGAGGGAGATGGACAGAGAGCGTCCGATGTCACGCAGTGCGACGCGATAGTCGGACGCTCGCATGCAGTTAGGACACAGTGTTTAGTTGTGGGCGTGGTTTGCATTTTGGTTACGCAATGAAAATCAGCAGAATCTGAACGGCTCGTAGAAGCCACATCACACTGGATGGATCATCCGGGCGGGCTGTACAGACACTGCAGAATTTGGTTGCTTTCCTCCTTCTCTGAGTTGGCAGGCTGAGGGGAGACCACTTTATATATGTTAAAGCAAGAAAAAATGTGTTTTTCATAATAGGTCCCCTAAGCAATTATCTAACAAGAACACTGCAAATGGAATAGTTTTTGTCATGCTCCAACCTCATATGTTGAGATCAGTTTTTGTGATACAAATATATGATACAAAAATTATTTCTGTGTTCATCCGCCATAGTTGCTTCCACATGTCCAGCTACATTACAGATTAGATGAAGTGATAAAATAACATAAACAAAGCTCTAATCAGAAGCTTTCCCACTGTTACGCGTTTGTGTCGGGAAACCAGACATTAATGTTGAAATATGACTGTAGGAGTCCATAATGTACATAATAGAGAACACTTTTACTTAGCTTGCATCAACTGGTGAACACACCGAATCCTTCACCTTCACCAAGGGATTAGTTTGTACGTAATAAGAAGATTATTTTCTATATTTATTAATTTATTTATTTTGGCCTGGTGTCAGTTTTGACAGTGTCCGCATCATGCTCATGGCGGCTGTCTATTTTATGAGGTTTATATTGATTTCAAAATACAATATTTACAATTATGAAGTTGCAATTTGCTATGAGTACAGTTATTACCTGTCATTGTGAAGATTAATTGTGCAACATACAGTACCTGTGTGCCAGTCCCATCTACACATCCTCAGTTGAGGTACTGGAACATGGTAACTTCACAGTAAAAACTCTGAAAGTGGTGTTTTTTCATCACATGCCATATATACGTTTGAATAACATCAGCAAATGATCAGATGAATGAGTTATCATCACCTTGAACTTCTTTTGGCAGTCTTTTCTGATAAGCATTGTACTATACACCTCGGTTCTTGTCTGGTTGTTTACCTGTTTTGAAAATGTGAAAGACTAAACAAACTAAGACAAACCCCAAGCATTCATAAATTACATATGAAGTAATATATAGCAATATGTCAGCTCAAATTGAATATGCCTTTGGTTCCTCTGATAGAATAGTTAACTTCATCTCTACCTTTTACCCTAAGGGCATGTGGTCTAAAATAAATGCATTTTCATAGATATTAGCATTTGTAACCAGGTGCACAAAATAGTCCCCACTCTCTTTTTTTCTGTAGAAACATAATGCAAATATTATGGTATAGTAAAAATAGTTTAGTACGAGGCAAATACAACCTCCGGCATATTATTGAATATTCATTCACACAGTAGTCACTTCCTGCGTGACTTTATCAGTCACTTTTTTATCATGTTCGTTGACGTTTTGGGGCATTGGGTTACACACAGCTGTCATAAGGTCTTGCAACATGATTTCAAGATGTTGAGTAGGACTTACTAAAACACTGAGTCTTTTACTTTTCAGCCATATTGATGTTGCTGGTGTGCTTTGATTCATAGTTCTGTTGGATGAGTTTTTGCTGTCTAACAGATGGCCTCGTATATCTCTACAATAACTGCTGAACGGAGCAGTTCATTGAGTCGACAATGACTGCAGCATGCCCGGGTGCTGTGGCTGCAAAAGAACTCCACATCTGCTTGCTTGTTTATTTATTTATTTGTTTGTTTGTTTTTTTGTCTACTAAAATGTTGGCTTAAAAGATGACGATCTGACTTTTGCACTAATCCACAGACAGCAAGTAAGGAACTAATTTCTAAAGTAAATAACAGACAGCTTCAGATCTGATGGTTTTTAGCTGGGAAAAATAAGACCTTTTTGCTTAATTGTTTTCATTTTCATTTTTTTATGTGAAATCATCAAACTCATCATGACAATGATGGTTTAAGAATTTGATTATACTCTGTGCAAGAGTGAATAAAAATAACAAAGTGGTAGGGTCAGTCGTTAGGAGTCAGCCATTAGATGCTGGAGCAATTTGTTCATACAGCATCCCCCTGGTTCACTCAGAAGATTAGATCATCATTTATGTGATTGTTCTTATTTGTCTTAGTCATGAGCAGATGCAGTGATCAAGTAGTGGATGGGTTTAGAAGGAGATTAATTTCTTGTGTATTTAATCATTTTAATTTCATCCAAAGTGAGCTTCAAGGGAGAGACTACATTGCTGTGTTGCATTTTCTACATTTTCTAGCTCATTCTTTCAGCTATTTGTTTCCCACTGTTAGTCTTTGAAGCGCGAAAATCCAGCGACACCTTATTGAAAGGAAACCCTACAAGCAAGGAGGAAAAAAGAGAGAAATATTTTTCCACTAACCCTCCTGTCTAGCTCTTGCACAGACAGGAAAGTCTTTGATGCTGTGATGAAAAGTGACAGCTGTGGTGCCCAGGGCAGCTTGTGTTCACAGGACCAGGTGAAGTGAAACGGATAGTTCAAGGATGCGGAGCTCCATGGAAATGTGGCCACCAGAGAGGGGTTTGCCCAACCAGAATCCTCACTAGCTTCAAACTATGCGGCAAAGGTTGTCATCTGTGAGGAAATGCTTGAATAATGCCAAACTATTCAGAATATAATTCTCAGTTTGGCAAAAATAATAAATAAAATACAACTAAATACAAAGAAAAACTCAGAAAATATAAACATTTTTAAAAACTAAATTATGTTTATGGTCAAGACTCCAATGAAACAAGCTAATTATCTTACCAGCTTTAAAATGTTTGAAACAGTTCTCTGCTGTCTGCCGCATGAGCACAACCTGCAGGTAGATGACTTTCAAAATGACGATACTTCTGCTGCGTGTTGATTTTGGTTTTGCTATAGTGCATATTACGTGCTAACAATGACCGTGGGCCATTGGTCATATATCTGTGTAGCAGAATATTTTGGTCGTGTCCTATCACTAACTTGTAGATATTCTTCCTGGATTTAACCAACTTTTACCAGGTGTTTGATATGATTTATGACTCCCCTGGATGCATATACATTTACATTTATGACATAGGTACAGTAGGTGTGACTGCAGGTTTCTGAAGTTTTTTTAAATTGAAACACAGACTTGAAAAAAATACTAAAGTTATTGCTGTATAATTTATTTAATCTCAACGTTAAAAAGAACCGAAGTTAATGAAAATTATTCAAACTATGAAAGTAATTGAAAGACGTGTGATAAGAAAACCACTGAATATTTGATCAGGAATGATAACAGAAATAATAATAGTTTTCTGTCTGACTGCTCAGTTTAATTTGTTGCCTTGCCCTCAAGTCTGCCTTATTTACTTCAATGCAAAATTCAATCTAGCCTCATTTAAAACAAGTAGCCCCTATAATAACGGAACGCACTGCGCTTTCCTCTGAGAAAATACAGAAATTCCCTGTGGTATTCCGGTTACATGCACATAATGATTAATTATATGCTAATATTCAGCAAATTAAAGTCAAAATGTTGCCACACATAAAAAAGCTTTTCATTATATGAAAATGCACAACAAAGGGATACATAACATTTTATTTCACAGAATATTAACTGAAGATTAACAGTGACAGCATCTAAAGACATTTTAATATGACTTTTTTGATTACATATTTGGAATTTTAATCTTGTATATATTATATCAGAATTGGGTGACTTTGTCGCTCTCCAGATCTATGCTTTCAAAAAAATGTCCATCCATCCTACTTTTCCATCTAAATGCACTTAATCTCATTCAGGGTCACGGGGTGCCTGGAGGCTTTCCTAGCTGCCATCAACCAAAAGAAGGGGTACACCCTTCTCTTTAACATTGTTGCCAAGTACATGGTGTAATGCGTTTTGTTCAAGATCCTGGGGAATCTGATATGATCCTCACTTTTGACTTTACAGACTATGCACAACAATTTCGATGTGCTCAATTCTTATTTGGGTGCAAAAGTTTCCCCAGCCTATCTGGTTGCCAAGGTTGTTAGGTTTGTTAATTGCATAGGAAAGCAGCTTCATTAAGGCAGTTCCTGCTTTCTTGTATGTAACCCTGTTGGCTGTTTCTCTCCACCCTGTCCTATGGTCCCTTTATAAGCCTGCCTATGCAGAGCAGAAGGCTCCATAGTACATAATTTAACTGCTCAGCCCTGTTTTTGCTCTGCATTTGATGTTGTAATTACGTGTCACACAGAGAGTGATGCTAAGGTCTTTGAAAAGTCTAATCCAGGCAGCCAGAGCACCAGGACCTGTATGCACTTACAGAAAGGTGGGAACATTTTTATAATGATAAATCAAAACCCTTACATAATCTGCTTGTCAAACTAAGTTTTCCACTAAACATTGATGAAAAATATTTTCATAAACATCTAAATACTGATCCAGTTCTACAGTAGCAGGGCAGGTATGAATCAGAAGCATGTGATGAAGTAAGTATTTAGGGTAAGCAAAAGCAGTCCCCACTCCTAACATTGCAAGGTTATGCATACGTATACCTAATAATCAATTAAATGTTAAAAAAGTTAATTAAGCCGTCTAGGTGTGTGTTTGACAAGAAGCTAGTAATTTGTTTTCTCTCTTGAATGCAATAATTTACAGAAGACGCAGCACATACAAATACATTTCAGGGAAATAATGAGATGAAAAACAACCGGTGGTGCAGCACATGTTGCAGGTCTGCGTACTAGCTCAGAGAAATAGATTTTTTTCTTTTGCAGCTTCTTCTTGCAGTGTGCATGGGTTTGCATGGTGATAATGAGATACAGTTTAGTGATCCACACTTCACCAAAGAGAGTACAGGGCTACGCACCATCTCAGAGAGCTAAGTTAGTAGAATAGGTTTTTTAAATATTTTTATCCCGATTGTTTTTCCCATTTTTTCCCTCAGTGCTCCTACCTAAGTGACAGTCCTGGGCATTGCTCCCTCTACCAACCCCGGGAGGGCCCTGCACTGAGCTCAAGTCTCCTCCTTAACCTGAGGAGTGAGCAGGTCGCTTCTTTTCATCCGACAAGGTGTGGCTTCTCTGGCCGGACGTAACACGTGGAAGGATCACGTTATTCCGGCCAGATCCTCCCCACCCCATCTGGGGCCCCGGCTGGCCAGAGGGGGCATGTGTAGCCCAGGACTACTGCATGTTTTTGTGAGGGTAGCTCACATTAGCTACACAAGGGAACATGAGGAGAACATGCAATTGACAGAAACAGTTTACACGTATGGCCTTACTGCTTCTGGTTGACACTGCTCCTCCTTGCTTCCAGTACACAGTACATCACCAAAATGTTGAATATGTGCTACCTGAATTTTGATTTCAAATCCAAGCAGTTAGGTTCAGTTAGAATAGATTCATTTATTTCTAAAAGTCATTTTAATCATTCATATTTGTCGAACTTACACTTATAAGACTTTTTTTTGTGATGTTTTAGCTGTCATTAGGACAGTGGATCCTCAAAGTGATCACATCTAAAAGGTGATCAGATGATAAAACGTGTAGTGAATGTTTCACACACGTTTCACACAAAGTGTAATTGTGTGTCAAGAGACTGACACTATTGCTCTAATTACACATTTTGCCTCTGCATAGCAGCAAGCGTCCATATGTCCATCCGTTATGCACATTTTGTGAGCTTTTTCAGGGACTTTGCAATCAGTTTACACCCTGCCCAAAACTGAACCTATGCCAACTGTATATTCTGTCTGAACATTGGGGAACACATCTGCATAATAACAATAACGATCTGATCAACCCAGCGGGAAGCCAGTGGAGAAAATACTTCATTATTGACCAGATGCTTGTGATCATTTCAATAAACGCGTCAATTAGCAATGCACATTCCCAAACAAATTTGCTATTCAGTCATTTTTACAACAGCAGGGTGCAATGTTTGACATTTAGAAACAGGTCTCCTGTGGTTAAGCCACCGTCCTGGACATCTGTACCCACTCAATGACTCTGAATGTCCAAACGAGATGCCTATCAGGAGCAGGCGGAGAGCATCTCTGTCTGCTCCTGGTCACGGGCTCCTTAGAACCTTGACCATGGCGTAGCTGTTCAATACCTGCCCTCACTCCTTTGATGGAAGCCCTGAGGATTGTAGGGAAGGTGGTCAATCATTCAAATGAGATCGTGCGGAAATGT
This sequence comes from Cololabis saira, assembly GCF_033807715.1. Taxonomy (NCBI): domain Eukaryota; kingdom Metazoa; phylum Chordata; class Actinopteri; order Beloniformes; family Belonidae; genus Cololabis; species Cololabis saira. The sequence goes on along the minus strand of NC_084594.1, from coordinate 30,149,240 downwards.
TTACTGGTGTGGCCCATAAGAGACATTAGTGGAGAAAAAGGTTTGCCAGACATTTAGAACAACTAAAAAATGCTGTAAATCAGGATAACAGAACTCTGTCAAATCACCTCGACTTCCTTCATGTTTATGAAGTATGGAGTGAAATAAGTTTAGTTTACTTTGTAAAATGGCTCTCTGAGATACTGGCTTGTTTGTTGGCTTGCCAGTCCACGCTGCACTCCTGCCAGTCTGACTGACACCTCTGACTGTACTCATTCTGGCTGCTCAGAATCCCCTGCATACCCATTTACAATAAATGGCAAACCGGTTTGCCGTGCACTTCTGCTTTGGTGTGAAAAGGTTGTAGTCTGGGTGAGAGCTCACCCATTATTGATACCCTTGTGTTTAATATCGCTGTGTGAAACTCCATTTCCACTTCTAGCTGGCAGCAATTGATCACAGCTTTCACTTTGTAAGCTAAGCCATCTGTTAAAAAAAACAATATTTGGCTGTTGTGTATTTGATTGCAGCTATCAGTCAAGCTGACAAATCAGACCTCCTTGCATTGAGTTAACAGTCTCAGGTATTCCTAACTACTTCATCAAGTTACATTTTACTCTACCCTCCACTCTCCAACCGGGCTCTCGTTGGTTCGGAAAGCAACAGATTCACAGAACCCACAAAGCACAGCTTGTTTAAACATTTGGAGACAGCTATTTTGGCAAATAGCATTGATTCCTCCCTCCAAAACGAATTAGTGTTGGTGGAAAACAAAGCAGTACATAGATTGGCTGCCTTTGTTTTCGATGCTAATTGCCTGTGGTGTCAATTGTTCCCCAATCAAAACAAGGGCAGTATGCATGTGCATGTGTGTGTTTTTTCCACTTTCACCTTCTGCAGTTATAAATAAAGGGAAGACGGAAGAGAAGTTCAGCGACATGACATGTATTCACGTTTGTAAGGGTCCTTAAATGTGCTCTCATTTGTGGTTTTGAACTGCTATTCATCAGTTCCCCTCATTTGGCTTGCTTTTGAAACATCCCCAGGTATTGGCTCTGACACTTCCTTCTTTTGGAGATTAGAGCGTTTTTTTCAATGAAACACGAGCGTGGATCATGGAACACATTAATCAGGCGTAACTGTGCCTAATTTACCGTATATTTATCTGTACCTGCTGGGTGTTTGGCATTAATTCAGCCCTGGATTTTGGCTATACACTTGAAACAAAGCAGTATTCTCTTGGCAGACTGGCTCTAAACCATATATATGTACATATATTGACTGAAAATACATTTATGTATTTACTTTTTTTGAAGAGAATTGGAAAGAGATTTCTGACATATCGGTTGGGACTTTATTTGAAGATTTTATGCCACTTTTTCATTAAAAATACTTGAAAACCTCTGAATATGTTACTTAAGCAAACAATGCGTATGGTCAATTATCTGCCTGACACTGAATATAGTGGCTATTTTACTTGACTAGATCATATTTTATTTGACTGCAGTGAACTTTGCACCCTGCAAAGTGCTTTGAAATGTATTTGTTGTAAATTGGCACAATGCAAAAAAAGAAGAAAAAGTTAAAGTGAGAAATGCAAAGACAGACATCCAGCACTTACTTTTAAATATTTCTATATACATGTTCTACCATCTACAAGTTAATCGGTTGAAGGCATCGTCATGCTGAATGGCAAACTCCTTTTTTTTCTTCCAAGGCCTCTGCTAATGTCTGCAATTTGACACCTGCTCCAAGCGTTTGTATTCATCTGTCCTATATCAAAACATAAATGTTGAAACCGTGTTGAATTGTCCAGGTGGGATCTAAACAGCTACCAAAGTGTCACATGTTAACATATCCATCCATCCATCCATCCATCCATCCATCCATCCATCCATCCATCCATCCATCCATCCATCCATCCATCCATCGTCCGCCGCTTATCCGTTCCCGGGTCGCGGGGGCAGCAGCCTCAACAGAGATTCCCAGACTTCCTTCACCCCAGACACTTCCTCCAGCTCTTCCGGGGGGAGTCCGAGGCGTTCCCAGGCCAGCCGAGAGACATAGTCTCTCCAGCGTGTCCTGGGTCTTCCCCGGGGTCTCCTCCCGGAGGGACATGCCTGGAACACCTCCCTAGGGAGCCTTTCCACACAGCGCGCCGAATGGTTGCGAAAATACGGTATTAAAGAACTAACACAAATGAAATACACTTCAATTAAATACTTCGTTTTTTTTTTTTGTAATTTATTTTCCCAAGCCACTCGGAGCCGCAGTATAAGGATGAAAGAGCCGCATGCGGCTCCGGAGCCGCAGGTTGCCGACCCTTGGTCTAATGGATGCATAACGTAACCCCAGCCTCTACTGTAGCGCCTTATAATGCGGTGCACCTTATATATGGAAAAAGTTTTAAAATAAGTCATTCATTGAAGGTGCGCCTTATAATGCGGTGTGCCTTATAGTACGGAAAATGTTAAAAAACGTTAAAAAAAAAACGAAAAAACGTTATTCAGGGCGAATCTAATCCACCCCCCGGTGCCCCGCTACTGAGGAGCTTACGAACCACCTCAGTGACCTCGGCTTGGGTGATGGATGAGCACGCCCCAGAGTCCTCACCCTCTGCTTCCTCAGTGGAAGGCATGTCAGTCGGGTTGAGGAGATCCGATTCCACCGTCCGACGATGTCCCCAGTCGAGGTCAACAGCTCCCCACCCGCACCATAAACGGTGCCGGCAGAGTACTGCTTCCCCCTTCTGAGGCGCCGAACGGTCCGCCAGAAATGTTAACATAGGATATTGTAAATCTACAGTTTCTCAAAAGGTTGCACTTTTAATTCTGTTTGAATGACGCCCTACAAAAACGTCAAGAAGTTCCACTACCTTGAAAGATACACTATTGCTGTCTGTTAATGCGGCCTGTGCTTTATTTGATGGAATACTATCTTTGTCAAGTATAAGTACATCTGAAACCCTGCTGCAGCCTTTGCAGTTCATTTCTCTGCTTTTCTGGGTGGCTGTTCACTCTCGATCCTCTTTTTGATTAATGGCACCATCTCTCTGGTGGGTATTGTAATAAAGTCAAATGAAGACTTGAATGGCTGAGGCTTTGAAAAATCAGCAGTCGGGTAATTGAGGAGGTGGATGTCTCAGGTGGTTCTGTGTCCTCACAGCAATAAAATAGTTTTCCTTTTGGTGAAGAAAGTAATTGTGTTAGACAGATTGCATTTCGCTGCTTATTGGTGTTTGTTTGGATCGTCATGCTCACGCTCTGTTTGAGACATTAAAGAGCATGTGGTGTGGAGGAAACATCCCTCATCCCAGGATACATCATACTCCCCTCAATTTGTCACCTGAAAAGAAGCAGAGACAGAGTAGCGACCATTTAAACGTTTTGTAATCCGTGCTCCGATCATCAATAATCTCTCTTAGTCAAACGTTTGTCTTCCTGTGGTGAATTTTGCTTGACGAATTTGACAAGAAATTGTCTCTGAAACCTGTAATCATTCTTTTCATGTGGAAATATTGGATGGTCTGTGATTTCAAATATGTTATTTGGAAGGTTAATGGGTAACAGGCGATATGGAGCACTCCATTTCCCTCTGGGAAGATGGCTTCGGTTCAAATCCAATCCCTTTTATAAACACGAACCCAGCCAGATTGAAAAAAGGGACTCATAGATATATCTCTGACCAGTTTTACTCAGAATCAGTAAAACCCCAGGACAGCCTAACGCCAATAACAATAATCATAATTAACAAAAAATGATTTACTACTCCTGATAACTTAGACAACTATTAATTAAATATAAGTGATTTTTTTATGAACATGCAAAAAAGAGGATCTTTAAAATTTCTGTTTATGTAAAAAATAGAATTCAGTATTGATGACATTGATCTTTTAACAAATAAAGTTAATCAAGTAATATGAAATCTGCTGACCTTAGTTGTAACATCAGTTATTAAGTCTTGAAAATTTCCTCTCAAATACAATTTCGGTTGCAAGTGTTTCAATTCTATTGTTAGCCTGAGCCTTAAGTACAGTACATGGTTGAGCTGAGATAAGGATATACAAAAAAAGTGATGGTTTCGGTGTAGGACATTCACTCCAGGAACCCATCTCTGATTTCCTTTTTAAATACGGGGTTGGATCTGCTCCCAACAGCCAAGCCTCCAACCTCCACACCTTCAGTTTCTGCTGGGATACATAGCGTACACATAGCGTTCTGCGTGACTGAACACTGGCACTTTTTCAGATTGAACTATTAAGGAGGCAGTTCCTTTAGCCATACCGGGTGGGCTGGCATAAACTGGTGATCAAAAATATCTTTAAGTTGGACAGAAGCAGAGATAACTTACTGCCTGGCTCCGAAACAGGCCAGAATTTACACCCTTCTTTTAACTGTGACTATTTTGTTGTAATGTGTAGGTGTCACATTTTATAGCTTTTCCACAATTTTCCCTTAAAGTCGCAGGGCTTATTTTAAAGCATTTCACTATATTTCTTAAAATTTGAAGCTTATGGCAACACTCCCAGAGTCTCTCACTTAATTAATGTCACAACTCTTAAATACTAACTATTTTTTTAACCCCTTTTTCCTCAAATGTACTATGACATTTTTTAAATCCATCAAAGCTTTGAGATTCCTGCTGAACTTCTGTGAATATAAACAACGTTTGGCTACACATCACGATCGTAATCTCACCCACAATGCAAGCTGTCCACAGATGTAGTTTGAGTTGTCAGACTGTAAAATCAAAATCAGAGCCGACAGTGCTCAGACCTGCATTTGATCCTGAAATGATCTGATAGCGAAAGATGAGTCAGGTCAGCCGCGGTACAACCTCGTTTAGACGCACTGAGAGCACCTAGAGTAACTCACTTGTTTCAGTTATTGAATTCAGTTTTACTTGTAGTGATTTTCAGCTGCAACTTCAAACGTTATCCTTATACATAATCAGCATTTTGTTAAAGATAACTATCTTTCTCAACATCTAAAGATAAAAAAATAAATGTTTGTCCCACATTTTGAATCATATCTCAAAAACAAAACCTCAAGATCTGACAGCATTGAATGTTTTATTCACAAGGTAACCCAATTTGCTAAATTTGGTCAGCATATGTGTCTGCTACAAGAGCTTGTTATTTTCATCCAACGAAAGCACACCGTTTCAGTCATCAGATGAAGTCTCAGTTGTAAAATCTGCTCACTTTTATGTTCTTGGAAACATGAAGATGAGCATTTGGTGGGTTTTTAATGGCAGTCAGTAATCACCATCTTTGATAAACTCCCTGAAGGGCATCCCGAGGGGTTTTTGCTTTCCAGACTCCCACTCAGTTTGTGGTCTGAAGATCAGTACAAGCCACGGGAAAGCAAACCGCTCTGCCTTTCCTTAGTCTCAATGGCAGGTTTAGACAAAAGCTGTGGAGTGAGAGGGATCAGGTGATCTCTAGGTGGTGATTTGGCGGTGGGACAAACCCAAAACATTGGTGTGGGATTCTTAAACACGGAGGGCGTGGATTACACTGCATTCTCTATGTGACTTATACGAATTGTAAGTTAGAGAGCGGTTGTGCCGTCTCTCTAATTGGGTTAGGGTATTTCTGCACTGTACAGTTCTGCAAAAACATGGATGAGGGGGTTTTCCAAGTAACACACTTTGACATGAATGGTATAAAAGCAGAAACTAATAAACAGCACAAAGTGGCAGTTCAGTGCATAAACAAAATTAGCCAGCATCTGTCTCCAAATTGTTTTCTGTGATGGAGAAGAGAAATTTCAGTGCCTTTGGGGACCAGAGTGGAAAAGATTTCAGCTCTTGTAAGGAAGCCGTCTTACTTTCAAGGAATTTTCATCCGAGACACATGTCCCCTCTGGGGGGGATTTGCAACAGATGTTTGTTTCCGAGGATGGTGGCAGGCTTTGGTGTCACACTGATTCTTGTTGGGAGGCAGTGACTGTAACCCAGCGACAAGCAGGAGAGTGAAGAGAATTCAATTAATTTTAAATGATTTATTAAGAATTTTCATTGCAGTTTTAATTTGGACTAATACAGTGTGGCAGAGGAAAAAGCTTCTTTCTTAGATAAGAAGACAGTGTTCCTTCTTTGTTGGATGAGGTCAATGACGGAAATCCAGAGCATGACTGTTGGAACGAATCCGTCGCTCGCCTTTGTTCTTCAGTCGCAAATGAGGACAAGCTGTCCACTGGAAGTTAATTAACATGCGAAAATCCTCAGAAAAATGTAACTGAGGGTGATGATGGCAGCCCACCTTTTAAAGTCCGGCTTTTTCCTGTGCAAGAATTGATCATTGACCAGGCAATTGATGTCTCCTGCATGGGTTGATAATCCAGCAGGGGAGTGACAGGATGTGCAAGTACATGCGTGGTTAAAGCAGAAGACATGTTTAATTGTAAGGTAACATAAAGCCCTGATACGCTAGAATGCTTCTTACCGGTCCACAAACTGCAGGCAATCAATGATAAAACAGAGACATAAAGGTGGAACTGGAAACAGGGCTTCACCGAGCCGAGAACCATGAAATCACAATCTCAGAAAATTGCCTTTATATGATCAAAATGCATATTATAAGTGGCCAGACAAATGCATTTTTCAGAATGAGAAATATATTAGCTCTGGTGAAATTTACAATTTATGTTACTCGCTTCCATCAATCATAATTGTCCTCTGATTATCACCAAATTTGAGCAGGTAAGGACTTACAGAGCATGAAAACGGCTTTTGGAGAAGCATTAGTAGACAGAACATGCTATACAAATGTTTTACACCTGACAGTCTCTTCAAGCCTTGATCACATGTTTGGGACTACTTTTTGTCAAAACACCACACTAATAGCTGACACAGTAGCCCACCTTAAATCCAGGTATTTATTTCAGGACTCCCTTCCCCTCCACAACAAATACAAATGTTGTATTTTATTAAATTTGCCACTAAAATACAGGTGAATATATGTGTTTAATTTGTATTTATATTTTAAGATCAGCAGGTTTCCTACATATTACTTCATTTAAATTTAATTTAATGTCATTTATGTAAAGTGTGCATTTTCAGTTGAAAATAAAGGTTAACATTAATATGGAGTTGCTTGGGGTTTCGAATTGTCTTTGGTTTTATGCCTCCCTTTTCACTGACAGCACACAAGAAAGATGAAGAGGAGGCAGTAGAAAAGAGTCAACACAAAGCAGAGAGATAGATCAAGCAAGAAGGTGGACAGAAAGACGGTCCTGCTGCAGAGCCAGCATCCATTTCATTCGGATTCAGTGCAGTGTATTCCACAACAAATCAGCAAACTAAAAGAATGGAGCTAATTATAGATTTATGGAGGCCGTAGTTCATCAGATTCAGTTTTTTTGGGTATAGATAGACAGTTGAAATTCTGGTTGAGGGAGAGAAAAGAGAGAGGAAACTATATGAGCTGTCAGGGCAAAGCATGAAAGAGTGACAACATCCAGAGATTAAACCGAGGGAGCAGTTGCCACAGTAACACAGATCAGTGTACTGTTGTAGTTTTGCACATGCATCGTATACATTTGATGTGTAAAGTGTTTATCAGTAGTCGCAGTGTGGGATTTTGTGGATTGATATCTGAGGTCTTCATTTTTTTTTTAATTTTGCATTTGTTTCTGATTCAGCAGCAGCTGGATGGGAGTTTCAGAAACAGAGTTTAGTAATGAGCATCCATGCAACCACACCATTCCACATTTCATGAGGAGCCTTAATCATAAAAACATGTGATTTAGTAATGGGGTAGGGGACGGGGGTTGTGCCTCGGTGGAGGTTAATGCCCAGCAATGCCACTTCCATTAGGTGATGCTGATTCATAATTAGTATTAACTCATAATTCTATAATAAATAGTTATGTCCTGGGTGATGAGGCTCACCTCGGGCTCGGTGAAGGTTTCCATCGAGACAGTCAAGGAGGCCATGAATAAAGAGGCAGAGTTGTGGTAGTCACTTCAGACACCCGAACAAATGTTCTCCAGCCCAGGAAACCTACTTTAAACAGGCCTTGAATGTCTTAAAACCAAGCTTTTGATTTTTTTTTTGCTAAATAATTTAGAAATTCAGCCTCTGAGCCATGTCTTTATCTCCCCATTCTCTAACCTCATTATCTATGCAGGATTCTGAGTGGGCGGGGCTATGATAATGAGGCTCTGTGCTGATTGGCTCCCTGAATGACGCAATACACCGCTACGAAATAATGGCGGAAGCTCCGGCCGGCGGAGTTAGTTGTGGGCGTGGTTTCAAACGCATCGGAGGCCAACCTATGTAAATCGCTCCGTCATTACGTAACGAAAGGAGCAGAATCTGAACGGCTCGTAGAAGCCACATCACACTGGATGGCTCATCCGGGCGGCTGTACAGACACTGCAGAATTTGGTTGCTTTCCTCCTTCTCTGAGTTGGCAGGCTGAGGGGAGACTACTTTATATATGTTAAAGGAGCATGAGGCTCCTTTTAAGAAATGAGACTCTCTAGCGCCACCCTTCACCACGACGGCCGTCGGGGGTACTGCAGCCAACAGTGAAGCCGGCACGGGAGAACGGGGAGAACGCACATGCAGCGTCATGTGACGTCACATCCGCAGCCCAGCGCGGGAAATTCGGGACCGAATTGCAGCACATTTTGCAGCACACAGCCTGTTCAAGGCAAAGGAGAGATACGCTAGAGGGCTCATTCTTTTGGGTTTGGAACGCTTCATCTGACATTATTACTAGAAAACTTAAAATGTATACGGATTTTTTTCATAAATCTTGCCACAATCCGGCCTCAAGCTCCTTTAAAGCAAGAGAAAACATGTTTTTCATAAAAGGTCCCCTTTAAGTTTTAGATTTAATTTGTATTGTTTGTTTTTGTTATTATTTCAATTCTGTTTAGAATTAAATTAGTTCCTCTTATCATGTTTGCCTGGTCAGAATAAAATGAGACTAAACATTTTCTTTATGAGTAAAAAAATAATAATTTCCGTTTCCAAATTAATAATGTATTTTTGAAATGAAGTGAATTGAATGAACTTTCAAGGGTTCAGCTTTATATTTGCAGTTCGTGAGAGATTGAAACACTGAACAGTATCATGCAGCTCTTTAAACGTTCCACTCTTTCTTAACCTTAGTGCCCTTCTCCCGCAGGTCAGACCTCTCATTTTTCCATGCTGAACTCTAGTATGTTTTGCAGGCTGTTAGTCGAGCTGTTGCACCAAATTAATCAATGAATAGCCATTGTTTAGTGGAGAGTTTTTCTGGAAGAACTCCAGCACAGTTTCATTCTCAAGAGGTCTGACAATATACAATGGACTTTTGACCTTAGCAGGGAAGTTTCTTGTATCGTTTTCTTCAAGCTTTCTCTTTGTATTTGAATGAAATTCCTGGTAAGAAAAGGACACGAAAAAAGAGAGAGAAAACATTACTTTAAGTATAAAACTGTAAAATCTAATATAGACAAGAAACATGTTCACTTCTGGGATATCTACACAGCTATTAATTCAAATGCAATAACTCTTGTTAATTGCATTTTGACTTGGAATAAAATAATACATTTACAGTAAAACATGCAAAGAAAAATAGATTGCATATTAAAGTGTTTTTTCAGTAGTAATACACTGATATGATGACACTCACAGAATGAGACTCGGATTGTCATCTGTAAATAAAGAGGATGGTATATTTTATCTATTGATTTTGTCCTTTATCCAGCTCCCCTCATTATGTTCCCAGGAGATTTGTTGATTGTCTCCAAGATTGTTGTAATTAAAGCTTCTTGTCACATACTAAAAACGGTGTATGCATGTGTGTGTTTGATGTCTGCACTTTTAATTTCTAGTCTTATGCTGCTACACAGTACAAGAAGTAATATGTCACAATCTTTAGATGTGTGTTCATGCAAAATCGGCTAATCCGCAGCCCGCTTCTGTTTAATGCTGGCAGTTCAAAAACACCCTGAGTGTACCCTGCAGGTCTTTGAAGTATTGTGTAAATGGATAGGTTACATTATGGATGCACCGTTGCTTTGACTCTTTAGTGTTTCTGATAAAAAGACAAAAAAGAAGTCCTTTATTTTCTGTCATCCTACATTGTTGCAAGAACTTCCCAATTTTCCAAAGTGCAGTTCAAAGAATAGAGCTTACAAAGAGCCGGACACATTTATTAGATTACTACTTTAAATTTCTAATAAAATGAAGGAAATGTGTCCAGGCGGTCAGACTGAGGAGGAATCTTCTCCACAATAGAGGAAACATGTCAATATTTTGTTCTTTTTTTTCCCTTCCCTTCCATCTCATTTGATTATTTCAATCTCCATCTTCCACTTTTTTGTTTTAAAAGTATGACAAATGAGAAGTAAATAGGAGATATGCATGCAGATTAGAAAATTTGAAGATTTGAAATTTTGGGCTGTTTTAATAAGCATTCCATTGCCTTTGTTTTTTTTCATTTGTTTCTCATTATAACACGTGTGATGTCTGAGAACATCTCGACTATGTTCTCAAATCAGACTTTGGTAAAACAGCCTTTTCTATTCCATCCACTTGTACCACTTGGTGCCAGTTCATTCTGTCCAAGTTCACAGAACAACATTTCTTGAGAAGCGAAGCTGCTTTGAAGGCTCAATCTGTAATTACATTCCGAAATAGAGGTGAAGTGAACTGGTCAGTACCGAACGGTTTGATAATAATTGTTTGTTTTGTTGCTCAAAATTAAGGTCTCATTGCCAAAACGTTTCACACCATGTAGAACAAATGACAATTAAGATAACAAGGATAAAGAAAGAAAAAAGGTAGCTGGAGCTACATTCATGTGTGACTGCATGGTGCATTTTTGCTCTTCATAGAAAAAAAAACCACTCAGTCACACATAGAGGCACTCAGGCTGGATGAAAACGATAAACTGTCACATCCACACAAGCCAAATGATAAATAGACTGTGTTGGTGCTTTTCTAGTCTTGTTGACTCCTCAAAGTGCTTTACACAACAAGCCACATTTACCCATCCACACACATGTTCATAGAGTCTTTGTCTACAGAGATCAACACAAATAGCTCTTCTCTCAGGCCCTTTGGAGGCAGTGCAGAGTTCCATGTCTTGCCCAGGGACACTTTTTCAAATGATGGTATCAAATCACTGACTATATGGCTAACAGCTACCTCCTGAACCACGGCTGCCCTGAGATAGACATCATCTTTTTTTCTACATTGCATTTCTTGTCGAGTTAAGCATTGCTTCTTATCATTCAAAGTGCAAGATGCTTTTAAGAACATTTTTGATAATTTATGCTTTGAAAACGTAATGGACACAAGTCTACCAGCTCAAAAAGTATGGAAAACATGTCTCTGGTGTATTGTTTGTTGCTTTTACAGTCTAAGCTTGAGTGTTGTTGCACCTCATATATCACTACTGCAAAGCATTGGCAAGTATTTTTTCAGACTTTTAACAACTAGGAAACAGTAAAGGTTGAAAGCTTGGTCCTGTGGGGTCATTGTGGCCGTAGCAGCTCCGCTCTGCAGCAGCTGCAAAGCCACAGCTTGTCAGCACAGCACACCACCTCTTTTTGCATAACCTAAATTCACTGTCTGTTGATTTTAGCGTTTTAGCGGCCCTAAGATAATACACTATTTCTGGGAGATAAATTGATCCAGTTACAGGAGGTGAAGGAAGAAATAAGAGGAGACACATGTAGATATGGAGCCATTTGTCTTTTGAAAGCTGCGTGTTTAAGCATGTGGCTGACAACTCGCCAAATGCCTTTGATTTTGAGTTTGCAGCATTTTAAGTGATAAAAAACACACTCACAGTTTCATGCATCACTCAGCCATTCGACCGGGATGGTTTTCCCACCTGAAGATCGATTGAGTTTTTCAGTGTGTGGGTCTAAGGTCTCCCTCTACCTCTTAAAAACACTCAGACTTGACAGTGGCACTAATGGCACTTTCTCACACAGCTGGAAAGCACTCTGTTCAGTCTATTGACCTTTGCATGTTTTGTGCAAAACCAAAACGCATCAAGCTCAAATGATCACACACAAAGCAATTCTTAGAAAATCGCAGTTGCAATATATATTATAACTAAAGTAACTAAATCCTTTTGACTTACTTCCCCGAACAATGCACCTTTGTTCTCTGGGACCCTGGAGAAATAGAAGGACTGCAACTGTTATTAGGCAACTATGTTTGCAACCTTTTCATTTAAGAAAAAGTTTTAGGCAAAGCACAGTGTCAGAGGAGTATTTGTGTGTTATTCATTTTTATATTTCAGATAACTGATTAAGTTAACTGATAAATGGTTAAAGTTACTAAGCTTACTAGTTCCTGCTCTAGTAATTAAAAGGGTGACACATCCTGATTCGAGATAAGAACTGACATTTTCAGTGTTTAACCAAGAGCCTAATGATTCACAATATGTCATGGCACTGTTAATTACTTTACCCTAAAATATCAACTAGTTGCTAAAAATGGACATAACAGAGCACAAGGCTTCACTTTTCAGTCTAATTAGATTAAAATTTGTGCAAGTGTGTGTTTTTTATTACTCAGGGATGGATAGCACATGTACGTGAGGAAGACTTATTAAAACCCAACATGTGGCCAATAGTAATGGAACAAAACCCTTTGGACTTAACCAACAAGTTATCTCCGCAGCTCATTGTTCACCCCTGGGATTTATGTAAATACCTATTATTTTAAAATGTCTCACTGTTTCACAATAGCAATGGACTTGGGGACGGTGCAGGTAGAAATATAAACAATGGTAAATCCTTTGAAACATAACACTCAGACATGAATAAAGTAAAGATAGCTGCCCCTACATTCAGCTCCACGCTAAATCAGACCAGCCTCCACGGGAAATCATTCTGGGTCAAGGTACTCTGTGTCCTTAAACCAAAAAAATGCTAGAGTTGTGCGGCCTCCTTAGAACTCTCAATTTACGTTCTGTCTCATCTCAATGAAGCTCTTAGTCACGATCAGGCGTGTATGCTACTTTAATTCAGTAACGTGCTGCTTTCCTTAGTGCCACATCATCTTTAATCATACAAAAGCTCCAGGAATTACTACCAGCTCTCCTACCTTCAGTCAGCCGAATCATTGTTCATGTTGGGACTAATGACACTGACCAAATCAGATTTTAGCCAACTCATTCATTTTTTAAGATAGGAAAATTTGTATTCATCTCTGGTTCTATTCCCACTCACTTGTGGTTGCCGCTGTAAGTGGTTTTCAATGGTCCTTAGTCTCCTAACCTGACTGCAGTCCACATGCAAGCCCAGGAACACTGGTTGTATTCATCATTCTAACATCCTCTGGAGTTACTGGACGTTTACAGAGACAGAGAGAGAGATAAAGAGAGAGAAGTCATTAAAATTGAATTCGTGGCACATTTTCTTCCGAGGATCTTGTATAAACTCACCCAATGTGACTTTTTATGGAATTGACTTACGTAATTACATTAGATGCCATTCCATGCAAATCACATATGTATCATAATGTATATATTTCATGTATTCAATTATTTTATTTTATGGGACATTGTTGTATAAAGCACTAAAGATATGAAGCCATGTATCTTTTAAATCAAAATACTTCGATACTGATTTGCCAAGCCATAAATAACATCCAATTATGCATCCCTTTTTGATACCACTTATTTCTATTCAGGGTCACAGGGATCTGCTGGAGCCATTCCCAGCTCTGTTTGAGTAAAAGCCAGGTTACAGCCTGGACAGGTTGCCATAAATACAAATCTATTTTTTATTGTATAAGTGTGGTTAAGGTGTTAAGAAAGTGAAGGCTCGAAGATCAAATGAACATGTTCAGAAATTCACAGAAAACAAAAATAAAACCATTATATCGGATTCAAGTACTGTTCCACTGGTTCTGTCCACCCGATAAGGTAATATACTGTAGGCTTTGATGGCTTATCTGATTTTTTTTCCAACCTTTCCATCATCATCTTCTTCTTTTATTTTGAGTTTTATCAAAGAAATCTAAATGCATGTGAGTTTGCATATGACTTAAATCTCCTTCAGATAACAGAGCTGGAAAACACAGAGTTGAGATATGAAGATATCAGCACTGTTGCACCTCTGTCCTTACCATTTCTAGTGCAACATGCAAATAACTGCAGCCCAAGTACACAAGTGCTAATGTTCGAATAAACTTGTACACAAGTCTACTTGAACATTAGCAAGCTTGGTAAAAAAAACTACCATGGTTAATAAGGTTGTCCAGGAAATGCATGATCTCCAGAAATTGCCTCCTCCATAAATCAGGTCCCAATTAGAGAAAAACAACAACATTCTGTTATTAATACCCACAGTCTAAACAGGTTCAAAAGCAGCACTTGTGACTTGGGATTGTTGTTCAGAGGTCTGGTTAAAAGCTTTGGCTCCTGTGCTCTTGTGCTCACGTTGATGCATGATATTGCCACTCAGACTGTTGCAACTAGTAATTCTGTTAATGAAGACGGAGAGAAAGATAATTAAAGCTTCAAGTACACGTTTTCATGTAAGATGAGTTATGAGTTGTGGTGAATAGACGAATGTGCCAAACAAACTGAAATTCATTACCATGAAACATGCTTGTGTGCCAAATAGATAAGCAAACCTATTATTTTTTCACAAAGTAATTGCTACAGAAAACACATTTGTCAACACAATAACAAGTAGCAGTTAGAAAAATGAAAATATTTAGTATTTTTTGTAAAGTATTTACAGAAGTTTCAAACAGTTAGAAAATAAACATTTTCACAATGTTTTTCATTAATCAATTATGAGTCGATAGTAGGTACATAAATGTGTTTTCCTTTTATTTCTATTTATTAATCTATTTTTTTAATGCATCTTCCAATGTGTTTCTATGCTCCAAAGGGGGATCCCTGGGAAGAAATGTGGCACTATCATTCTGTCTGCAGAAGAGCTAAGCAACTGCCGAGTGAGTAAACCATAAAAATCTCCTATGTCAAATGCACATTACCAGGCAAACATCTGTTAGCAAAGCCTCAGTAAAAAGACTTCACATACGAAGTGGAGTGAGCGGATGGGAGGTTGTAAAGGTCAATTAAAGCTGCAAGCAGCGATGAACGGGCCCTCGCACTCAGGGCCACCGCCCCCCACTAGCATATCAGAAATGACACGACCCACGACTTCCTACGTCAAACCATTCAAAAGTTATAGCAGAAAATCGGGACAACCAATCAGAAAAGGGGGCGGGGCTAATTAAGGCCAACGAAGCTTAAGAACTCATTACAGAGTCCCATGACATCACCCACAACTTCCTATGTCAAACCATTCAAAAGTTATAGCAGAAAAAAGGGACAACCAATCAGAAGAAGGGGCGGGGCTAATTAAGGCCAACGAAGCTTAAGAACTCATTACAGAGTCCCATGACACCACCCACGACTTCCTATGTCAAACCATTCAAAAGTTATAGCAGAAAAAAGGGACAACCAATCAGAAGAAGGGGTGGGGCTAATTCAGGCCAATGAAGGTCAAGGACTCCATACAGAGTCCCATGACACCACCCACAACTTCCTATGTCAAACCATTCAAAAGTTATGGCAGAGAAAAGTATTCTAGGGGGCGCTGTTGAGCCGTTAGGCCACGCCCATTAATGCAAACCGTGAAATATCAAATTTATCGCCAAGTCTGTCTTGCATGCAAAATTTGGTGACTTTTGGAGAACTATCAAATATGGACCAATCAGATTTCAAAATGGCCGACTTCCTGTTCGGTTTCGGCCATGGCTCCAAGAGACTTTTCTTTAAGCTGTGCCATGATACAGATGTATAGCGATTTTGGTGCATGTACGTCAAACCGTATTGTGGGGCTTGAGGCACAAAGTTTTCCGGGGGGCGCTGTTGAGCCATTTTGCCACGCCCATTAATGCAAACCATGAAATATCACATTTATCGCCAGTCCTGGCTTGCGTGCCAAATTTGGTGCCTTTTGGGGAACTATCAAATATGGACCAATCAGATGAAGGGGGGGTGCGCTTGTTGGCGTCTAGCTTCGCCACGGTAACACTTTTGAAAGAGAAAAGTAATGCGTGTAGTCGCAGGATGGAGACGCACATTTTGATGTATAACACATCTGGGTTCACGATACGGTTCGGGCCGTATTAATTCTCGAAGGAATGGCATATATTGCTCCAAAATTACGCGATTAATTCAGAATGTTCAAAATGGCCGACTTCCTGTTCGGTTTCGGCCGTGGCGCCAAGAGACTTTTCTTTAAGTTGCGACATGATACAGGTGTGTAGCGATTTTCGTTCATGTACGTCAAACCGTATTGAGGGGCTTGAGGCGCAAAGTTTTTTCTGTCTGAACCAATCAGATGAAGGGTGGGCGCGCTTTTCGGCGTCTAGCGTCGCCACGGTAACGCTTTTGAAAGAGAAAAGTAATGCGTGGTGTCGGAGGATGGAGACGCACATTTTGATGTATAACACACCTGGGTGCACGTTACGGTTCGGGCCGTATTAACTGCCGAAGGAAGGCATAAAGTTCGCCAAAATGACACGATTAATTCAAAATGGCCGACTTCCTGTTCGGTTTCTCGACATGACGCCCAGAGACTTTTCTTTAAGTTGGGCCATGATACAGGTGTGTACCGATTTTCGTGCATGTACGACAAACCGCATTGTGGGGCTTGAGGCACAAAGTTTTCCGGGGGGCGCTGTTGAGCCATTTTGCCACGCCCATTAATGTAAACCATTAAATATCAAATTTTTCGCCAGGCCTGATTTGCATGCAAAATTTGGTGACTTTTTGGGCACGTTTAGGGGGGCAAAAAGGCCTTCCTTTTGTCAGAACAATAAGAAGAAGAAGAAGAAGAAGAAGAAGAAGAAGAAGAATTCCTACAGATACAATAGGGCCTTCGCACTGCAAGTGCTCGGGCCCTAATGAGTTGCAGTCAAGCAGTTGTAAGCTACAGAAAACTCCTTTGGACCACTTCAGAAAGATAACACCACAATCTTAAACCCAATCTTCTATTTATATTAAAACATTTTGAATCTGGGTCAAAAGATTTGTAATTGAGTTGATTTACACAGATATCAGTTTTGGAGTATTTAATATTTTGCAATCCAAAGAATTGGCTTGTTAAGGCCAGGCTGCATACAAGGATTACAAAGATGTGTGCGTGTAAATGATACCACCATTATTCGTCCCAAACATAAATATGGCAGCTATGAACATTTTTATTTTTTTGCCTTAAATGAAAGACATATTTGACTACTGATAAAAATTAAAAATAATTACTGTGGGGTACAGTCTCAGCCCTAGAATTGGTAATTGATGAGCAGTTCAGTGACTTGGTTTTGTTTTGCTAGTATTCAAAACATGTGTTAAAACACACAAATTATGTTTGAAAAAAACAGAAATTTCATATTAAAG
This sequence comes from Cololabis saira, assembly GCF_033807715.1. Lineage (NCBI taxonomy): Eukaryota > Metazoa > Chordata > Actinopteri > Beloniformes > Belonidae > Cololabis > Cololabis saira. The sequence continues at coordinate 30,131,872 of NC_084594.1, read as the reverse complement.
ACACCTTGTTCCTATTTAATGCAATAAAAGGGGGCCAAGGATCAAACCTTGGGGAACACCTGTGGTCATATTAAGTAGGATAGAAATAATCACTTGCCAGATGTGTAGTTTCAAACCAGCATACATAGCATCAAAAGAGTTCAGGGGCCTCATTTATAAAGCTTGCGTGCGCACTGAACAGGGCTTGAAAGATGCGCACGGCACCTTCTACACAAAGGTTGGGATTTAAAAAAAAAAAATGAACGGAAAAATGTCCGTATCTTTAGGCAAACTTTGATCCTAGCGCACAAACATTTTGAAGATATGGGGAACTGGCGACGCAGACGGTGAGGTGGTGAAATGAAGCCAGATTCATGTCATACTTTTAATGTCATCACATATCAGACTTATAATATAATAGCGCTGATCGTGTCCCTCTGTGTTTGAAGCACAGCGTCAGTCAGGACACGGCTGTCGTGCCAAAAAGTGATTGCCTGCCAGAATCTAATTTCTCCCCTGAAAATTGGTCTTTTTACCTGCCAAAAATTGATTGAAGGCCAAATACAGTTAATGAAAGGTTGTTTCTACCTAATAATGATTTGATCTCATTCTTGAGCTTCATAATATAAACACTAGAGCTCACAGGATTGCTTTTAACTCTTTTAAAGGACCATTACAACACAAAATAGGCATTTTCACCTGCCAAAAATTGATTGAAGGCCAAATACAGTTAATGAAAAGTTGTTCCTGCCTAAATATGATTTGATCTCATTCTTCAGCTTCATAATCTGAAAATCTGACGTTTTAGCGCTATCGCTCAACGGGCTGCTGTGCGCGCTGCGGCCAGAAATCAGATTCTGGCAGGCAATTATCCGATTTCTTTGCTGCATGTAAACGTACTGACTGAGGACATAACAAATAAGTGAGGTGCCACTCTCTTCTTGGCCTCCACCTTCAGATCACTTTTTTATTTATTTTTATTTTTTATTTCTGCCACAGATCTGTCCGTGGCACTCACTGCGTTTAGCGCAGCAACGACGTGCTGGCACTCACTCACTTTATTTGTGTTAGTGATGTCACTACTGTGACCACCAAATAATGTTGTTTTCCTGGCCTCCACCTCATCCACAACATCTCGATCTCGGCCTCCGTGAAATTTAGTGGCACGGTTGCCTGACTCGACAAGTCTCATTCATCCTGACGCACAGCAGAAACAGGCTGCAGGAAGCCGCTGCGCATGCTCAGCAGGCTCATTCATATGCAAATACAGCCATGGAGTACTTTGCATTGCCCATTCATGGTAGAAAGTGGGCATGTAGAGGGCGGGGTATGACGCAATTTCACGTGCGCAACCTTCCAGCTGGACTGTGATTTATAAAGCAAACATTGCGTGCAGATGTGCGTGCACACCGTTTTATAAATCAGGATTTTTTTGTGCGCACGCCATTTTCGGCTTTTGAGCGCACGTACACTTTTAGTATGAATCCTACGCACTCTTTTATAAATGAGGCCCCAGATCATTAATAAAAAGGGCTGCACAGTGTTGCCTGTTCTCTAAAGACTATGTACAATTATTTACTAATTTTAGAGCATCTTTAAGTAGTCAACTAAAGTTCTATGATTAGATAATTGTTTACCCCCCCTTTTTTTTTCATTTTTGCTCAAGACTTAAAACACCTAACCAGGATACTGGTACAGGTTACTATCACTGAACAAAGAACAAAGACAATTTTCCATATGGATGTAGATATGGAAAGAACTTCAATATTAAATATAGACATTAAAAAGATATGCCAAAGCAGTAAATTAAGCAGACTACTTAAAATATGATTGTGCAGGTGCTGATTGGAGTATAAATATTTGAGAGTTCTGAGAATTTCTAAATGTAAAAGATGAAAAAAATCAAGATGTTAGATGTGTCATAATGAGAATCAAATAAGAAACTAAAGGCAATTAAATGCATATTAAAATTGCCAAACATTTCAAAACTATCAAATAGTCTGCATATCTAAACTACAGCACCTAGATACAAATAACTGGATGCACTTCTAACAGAATATACCAAAGACAGCAAGTGTTCCTCTGTGGAGTGACCTGCTGTGTGATGAAACGTTGCAGGAACATGATGGGGGAGCGCTGACTGCTCCCTCAACCAGCTCAGCGGTTTACAGCTTTGAATACTACACTGGCTCCTCTAGCTTGCAGATTGTGAGAGTGAGCAAGAGAATGCAACTGAGAAAATCAGAGACGGAAAGAAAATGATGCAATGAAATTGAGAGCGCAACAAAAGCATAAAAAAAACTGATAAGATGTGGGGAATTAAACATTTGTGGGAATTAATAGAGCAAATGAAGCAGTGCAACAGATGGAAACAAATTCAAGGACACAGAAACAAATCAATACAGGATTATTTAATGCCGGACATGTACAAGCCCTTAGCTATAGAAGCAGTTTGACCTGATGGTAGTGTTATGCTGAACAGTGGTTAATTCCAAGGCAAACCTCCCTTTTTGTCATAGGCAAATAGAAAAAAAAAACAACACACACACGATCACAGTAATTTCTCTGGGGACTTTATTCCTATGGGTACACTCTATTGGTACAATGAATTCCCTAGATTCCTGTATTAACTTTAACCATCACAATTAAATGCCTAACCCTGAGATCCCTTATATACCAAGCTGACAACTAACTGTCAGGAACATTGGGAGTGTCTGTGAATTTCTGTCGCTCTTGTCTTCTTGGTATCTCACACACTACTGGCAATGTCTAACCCAGTTATATTTCTCACCAAACTTTGATGAGACACATAACTCAGATTTTCTGAACAGTGCAACAAATGATTGCATGTGCATGAGGCAGCAGTGATGAAAACATGCTAATGACTAACTGAACATGTCACAGTGTCATCTCTAGGGGTGGGAAAAAAAATCGATATTTCAATATATTGTTGTGCTCTCTGTTTCAATAAATAATCGATATACTGTCGGCTAATATCGATATTTTATTACAACACACTTAATGGTTTACGCGGTTGTCACCGCACTATTGTTCAAGCTCTGCCCCGCCCGCCCCCGCTGCCCTCGTGAGCAAAACAAACATGCCGCCTGAGAAACCAGCTCAGAAAATACAGAACCACAGTTTACTCCGTACAGACAGCGGGCTGAGCAGCACTGTTAATGCTGGAAAACTTGCTGTTTGAGCCGGTGTTTAAACTTCCATGTGCGTTAATGTCCGCTCGCACAGACAACCAGCTGCGTTAAGAAACGGACCCCGCTCCGCTCGCGCTCCATGAGAGGAGAGCGGCTCGTACTGTAATACAAAATTATTCCACAGACGCCGTTAAAGTAAATGATCGTCAGTCTTTTTGTGTTATGACGTTTATGCTTTTCACTCTGTAAGTGATCCTCGCTCGTATCCTTCCGTGTCCAGTCAAGCGTGTGCTGGGAAAACTTGCAGATCATTGAATCACCAGGCACGTTACACACGGACACGGACACTCTCATACACACTCAGACACACGCCCACCCGTGCAAAACCAGTGTTCAGTGCTTTGGATATTTCAGCTTAAATTTCAAAATGTTATATTAGTTCAATGAAGTTCATATTATTTATATTTATTATAGCTTGTTTGGTTTCTTCTGTTATCGGATACAGTTTGTCATGACATGAGTGAAAAATGCCTGATGCTTCATGGCAATATGTGTGTGTGGTGACAGAATAAATTAGACAGGCTAAAAGGATATTGGAAAAGAAGGGATATTGTTAAGCCTATTTGAGTTATTTATTTCTTAGTTATTTCACAATAATTATATTTGTGAAATTATTATTTAATGTATTTAATTATTACAAAGCAGTGCACTGTCCTGGTTTATATAAAACATGTTATTAATGTTCATGCACTTTAATTTGTCCAGCTGTACAGTGTTTACATTTACAAGCCTAGGAGACAGTGAGGAAATATACAAATGCACTTTCTTGTATGAAGTTTTGGCATTGAATAAATGCATAACTACAGACGTTTTCCTTTTTATAGGTATTTTTTCTTTTTTAGTCCCATATATCGTGATATATCGCTCTTACCGATATATCGATATATCGATATATCGAATATCGAAAATATCGTGATATTATCGATATCCTGGGCCACATATCGCCAAAGTATCGAATTGGGACTTACCCGTATCGTCCCACCCCTAGTCATCTCATTTGTCAACTTCATGTTTCAAAGACAAGGAAAACTTTACACAAGAAAGTGGTGATGAGGGAGTGTAGAAATTAAAAAGCAACTGATAATTTCTTCAGAGAGTTTTTTATTTTATTTGCCATCGTTTTGAGTTGGAGTTGGGGTTTGTATCATAGCTCCAAGATAACTACCTCACGATTCACATATACTTGATTGATTGAGTTCTAAATTGTGTTGCCAAACATTCAAGGACACTTGCATCTCACTTGCAAGGACACATATTCAAACAAGGTTGCATAGGTGGAAGAAGATGCAACGACATTTTAAATATTCAACTCAATCTGACCTACTGTATAAGTCCCAATGCAACTAAAACTAAGCTAGAGATAACACAGAGACCGATGCAAAAACTACCCACCTTTAAGTATCATGTTGTCAGAGGAATACTACAGTTTATTCTCACTTTGATTATACAGTACTGATTAAAACTCCCACTCCTCACATTTAACTGTTTCTGTCTACAGAACCAAGACAGGTATTTAGTGTTAAAGAGATCTAAACTCTACACTCTGCTGACACCTGAAACCCAGCTATTCACATTTCTCTCTTGTGTGTCTAACTTGGTGCCTGTTCATTCTGTCTCTTGCACGACCAGAGGATGCTAAATATGCGATGCATGATCTCTTATAAATGGGCTGATTTTACCCTTTGACGGTGAAGCGTTCTTATCCAAATTAGGGACCAAACTGTATTCTTTATTTCATTTCTCCCCAGCAGCATGCTAAAACATAATGGTACTTGGTGTATTCAGTCGTAAAATATTCCTTGTTAATATTTTATGGCCCTCTGCATGTCTGGTATCTGGAGACAATGGCCTTAACAGGAGTTTGAGAAAATAAAATAAATTAAAAGTACTCAGATTTTTGTGAAATGCTTGATTCCGTGTGGTAATAACACAGTAATTCATTTTAGCATTCATCAACTTCCATTATTCCCCCGTTCCTATTCAATGACTTGATTCAAAAGATGTTATTGAGGTCAGTAGATTTGAGTTATATTTGGTGACTTGTAGCAAAGTGAGAAAACAGACAATTTTTTTAATGATAAACCTTCTTAAGTCATCTGCACAAATTTCATTTACAGTAGTCATTTTCTAATTAGTAAGTGTATTAATAGACCCAAGACTAAGTTGTTGTTGCTGGTTACCAGATTATGGACCAGCAGGAAACTGAAATTTCGAATTATTTATTAATTTAAAAAAATTTACAAACATTTTTTACATTGTATTTTACCTAACCTAACTGAGCTAGATTATTATTACTGTATTATCCTCACTATAAGGCACACTTAAAACCCTTAATTTTTCTCAAAAATCGGCAGTGCGCCCTATAATCAGGGGCGCCTTATGTATGAATTTTGTTGTGCTTACTGACCTCAAACCAATTTTATGTGGTACGCCGCGCTCAAAAACGTGTTTTAGGGTGATTTTGGTAAGCGACGAAGCCGCTCTGCTTTATTGATGGTCAGACTATTCAGCTGCCACATTAAAGTCGGTCCTTTGTTGAATACGGGTTGCACCATCAGAGAATGTTAAATAAATAATTATGTAGTTCTGGCAAGCAACCACCATCCCACATCTAGTCCATTTTCCCTTACTATAATTAGACGTCAAGCCAACTTTAGGTTTTTAGCGTAAACCCAATTTTCTGGCTGGCAACGATGAACCAATCAGAGAACAGGATGACGCAACCTTTTTATTTGTGGATTTGTGGAAGATGAATGATTTAAAATGTGAGTGTATTTTTCTATATTAGTTACAGTTGAACAATATTCTGAGTTATTGTGAACAAGTTAAAGGAGCATGAGGCAGGATTGAGGCAGGATTTATGAAAAAAATTCGTATATGTTTTAAGTTTTCTAGTAATAATGTCAGATGAAGCGTTCCAAACCAAAAACAATGAGCCCTCTAGTGTATCTGTCCCTTGCCTTGAACAGGCTGTGTGCTGCAAAATGTGCTGCAATTCTGGGCTCGAATTTCCCGCGCTGTCCTGCGGATGTGACGTCATGCACGTTCTCCCCGTTCTCCCGTGCCGGCTTCGCTGTTGGCTGCAGTACCCCCGACGGCCGTTGTGGCGAAGGGTGGCGCTAATGAGTCTCATTTCTTAAAAGGAGCCTCATGCTCCTTTAAATAAAGTTTGACTTACCAGACTGTTTTGTTTTGCTTTATATATGTTTTATCATGCGCCTTATAACCCGGCCCGCCTTTTGTATGAAAATAGACCCATCCATTGAAATTGCGCCTTATAATGAGGTGCGCTTAATGGTCCAAAAAATACGGTATGTGCTTTGTTTTAGAGCATTTAGTGACAAGACAAATACAATTTTTATGACTTCTTCTGTAACAACTGATAGGTGTAGTTTTGCACGAATGTACAAAACAGTTTGCTAGGTTATGTCTAGTGTAAGAAAAGATGATAATCTAACCAGTTCAAATTGCGCCCTGTTCTGGTCTAATCTACTGTATACAGAAGCAACGAAGTTGATGATAGACTGCAATTTTATATATTTTTATTTTATTTTAATGTGAGGAACATTTTTAAATTACTTTAAATGTGCCTTGTAACCTAGTTGAATATTTTTATCCATACACATACAATAATATTAAGTTCAAAATTTGAATGAGTTGAAATAAATAAGCAAATCATTATTAGATGCTTTCTGCTTTCTTTAACATAGTACATGAAGTGGTCTTTAGACGAACGTACCAACAATACGATAAATTGTATGTACGTTTGTACTACGAGCTATGTGCTCTATAATATGATAAGTTGTCAGATTTAACAACCAAAGTTAGTTTGGGGTTAAAATGTTTATCATCATTTTAAACTGTCACAAATCCAGAACAGATTGACTAAGACAAATCTACACCATATGGCTAAAATCTAGCGAGAGCTTGCAGATGTGGCTCATTCTCCCAATTTATCAACTTTTATGAGCTGTGCATTAAAGTTATCAATTTAAGTACACTGAAACATTCTTTCAAATGTGTGCTGGTTATTAAAACGTTTCTGCAGAGTCGATATTAAAATATTGGTTTACATAAATCACAAGAAATTCTGCTTGTTCTAATGCTATCAAGCCAAATTCAAGCCAACCAATTTGCTGTGACAGTTACAGCTTTGTGGTATAGAGACCAAGGCATTGCTAAAATGTATTACAAATATAACTCCCTCCTTCACATCACATCAACAATGTTTTGTAGTTGTGGCATGCTGTATTCATTTTTGGTTGTATATCTTTTTGAAATTTAATTGCTGTGCTGTCCGCCTGGTCTGGGTTCTCGGTTCCGTTGCTGCAAGGCAATCCAAAGCTTGTCTATGCTCAAACCTTTTTATATATCTAGCAGAAGTCACGCACCATGATTTCACCCAGAGAGTCTATTTATCCTCTTGATGGCTTCCAGGCAAAGTAACATCACACGCACAAGCAGACGAAACCCCACATGGACTTTTGTTTAGCTTTAATTGAATAAACTGAATAGAACTTTGTTTGACTGTGAATAGCCTGTGGAAATATTTTCTGACCAGCAGCCTTTTTTTTGGTCTTTTATTCTTTTAAAAAAAATATTGCGTCTGTATGATATGAGAAAAAACATTACATTTTACCATAGATGAAATATTCTCATCTTGAGCTGATCTGTTGCCTAAATTCAATCTGCAAATCCTTGTCTCTGCCTCTCCTACCGTGTTTCAATTTCCTGTGTTGTCCTCTCTGGTGACTCTAAATTTCACTTCACATTGAACAATACATCTAAAAGGCAGCATTTGCCACATATGGCACAGCACAAAATGGAGTAATTTTCTCCCAGCGTGAGGGGAGAAGAAGTGAAAGACAGAAAATATCAAATTCAAAAAATAGAAACCAACCCTGGAGCAACTGGATGTGGAATGATAAGAAGAGGCTTCGACCACTTAGCTTGCATCATTTCACTTGTTCAATATTTGACAACAGTGTTATGTAGATGAGTGATACAAATGAATATGGATGGATCAATCACAGATTAAAAGTTAGGACATTAAGGCCCGGTTTCACAGACAAGGCTTATATCAAGCCAGGAGTAGGCCTAAGTCAGACTAGTAAAGCTAGGTAATTTAAGTGGCTTGCATGAGCGTGGCTTACATTTGTCTTAGTTAGTCCCAGACTGTGGAGTCCTGGAGTAAGCTTAAATGAGAACTCCTCATTAGCCTAAGTGGGAGCACAGTCTGTTAGCCTAATGGTGTTCATAAAAACCTGGAACGGAATTGAGGACAGTTTTGCTGGAGGGAATTTTGACACCAAACATGGCTGAAGCTAAAAGAACACGCTCAAAGAACTATACTGAGTATGAAAAAAAACTCTACTTAAACAAATTTTGGGAAATCATGCTGTTATTGAAAGTAAAGGGCATAGTGCTGCTGTTGAACATAAGAAGAACAATGCTTGGGCTGCCATTTGCAGTGAATTTAATGCAAATGAAAATGTAACCACACTTTTGTATCTAACAGTGTTCTTTTCCCAGAGGAAATTATTCTAACCCTGGTGGAAGAGCCAGTGCACAGTGACTGTGCACCCTCCACATCTGGCATGGCATCCCAGAGAAAAGATGCTGCCAAAACCATCCAGCAGAGACCAGAAAGGATGTCAATGCATGAAAAGTTAACCTTAGAAGTTCATGAGCAGAAAATGAAATATCTGAAAGAAGAGCATGACATGAAAATGAGAATTCTACAGGTCGAATTGGATATGAAATTAGAAGAGAGAGTTGTTCAAAGAAAGATGCATGAGATAGCTATGTAATGTAATGAAATACACTTGACAAGAGTGTGAGTATTGTAGTCACCACAACCTAAATTTTAGGACAGCCTTGGTTGAGTTTCTCATTTAATTTTTCAGCACACTATTGCACTGCAATATTGCACTGCAATGTGAAAGCAGCTCTGAGTGCAAGTCCTCGTTGGACTGGCATGGGCACATCTGAATCATTCTGGTCTTCCATTGGAGGGTCAGGACAATTATACTGCTTTAGGTAGTTGTGCAGAACAGTTGTAGCAATGATCACCTTGCAGCATCTTCTTGGCTCAAAACGAAGTGTATTGCATAAACACTGGAATTGATTTTGAACATACGCTTGATCATCCCTTTAGTGCGAATATGAGCTCTGTTATATCTTTGCTGCTCAGTTGTTGTGGGATGTGGCCAAGGTGTGAATAAATAGGAACTCTGCGCATATGCACTGTCACCAATTAGTATTCCGCTATGTTGCCCTCTCTCAAACTGAGCACACAATGAAGAGTTGTGAAAAATTCTTGAGTCATGTGTTGTTCCTTTCAAACGGGCAACAATGTTTGAAAACTCTAAATTGGGAGTGCATACACCCTGAACATTGATGGAAAACCAGTTCTTACGGTTCCTGTACTCCTCAGCATCAGGAGTTAATGGACACTTGATTTCAACATGACATCCATCTATACAGCCAATCACTCCTGGGAAGTTCCCAAATTTGTAGAATCGCGATTTATAGTTGGCTTGCTCAGCAGCATCAGGGAACTATATGTACAGATTTCCCAGTTCACAAATGGCACTGCAGACATTGTGAACTATTCTACACACTGTTGCTTTGCTGACACCAAACAAATCACCAGTTTCACGATGAAAGGTTCCAGATGCCAAGAATCTCAAAGTGATCAGAACTTGGAGAGAACTGGGTACAGGCCTTCCTCTTTGAGACATGGAGGAAAGTCTAGGCTCGAGCAAAGTAATTATCTCCAGTACATCTTCTTTGTACATACGAAAGCGGTCTCGGAAAGTTATTTCATCAAACTGATTCAATGGATTACTCCTATCTATAAGTATTTGTCTGGCTGGCCTCTGTAGCGAATATTGGTCTTCATTTAGATATTCCAAATACTCCATGCTCCCAAAACATCTGTGCTCCCTTTCACAAACAGTACTAAGCTGAAGTTAAACCTGCCTCTTTGCAGGATTAATATAAACTTCAACTTAGTCCTAGAGTAGCTCTAATCCACCCTCTTGCAATTGGCTTTGTTTAATCCAGAACAGACTAAATCTATGACTATTTTAAGATATGTCTGTGCAAGTGACTTAAAGTTAAGCCAGCTCAAACTGCATTTTAGTCTGAGACTAGGCTTAAGCCTTGTCTGTGAAACCGGGCCTATATCAAGCAAGAAAAATTAAAGGAAATACATTTTGATAAACCAGACATATGAAATGTTCACACTAGTTTCATATTTAGCTCATGTATAGAAATACACAAATGTGTTAGTAACTTATGTGTTGTTGGCAACTGAAAAAACCTGAAACGTATAACATAATTATAATTTACTAAAATTTGACTAACAAGGATCAGGCATTTCTTATAAACTGTGGGTACAAAACAAACAAAACAGGCCTTGACAAAGAAATAAGTACCCTTAACGTATTTTGTTGCCCATGTCACATCCACTCACCTGCCAGCTCCGCCCCTTCATGTCACTATGGTTTCTCCCGCCTTCCTGCTTCGCATCTGCAATCAGCCCTGGGCTGCTACTTAAGCACCCCAGTCCCAGCCAGTCGCTGCTAGATTGTTCTTCGTGTTATGCAGGTCTTTCCAGCACTCACCCTTGGACTGATCACCTGGTTTCGACCCTGCCTGTCCCCGACCAGTTCGCCTGTCTTTGTCCTGGTAATCACCTCAGCCCAGGGCTGGGCGATATGACCTCAAATCAATATCACGATAAATTGGGCAGTTTTACCTCGATTATGATAACCCTAAGCCGGCACCACTGTGACTCGTTTGTAAGATGGTCTGTTGGAGTTACTGTGAGGTGAAGTTAATTTCCCAGTATGAGGAATGCCATGTGTGGCGTGAGAGTGTGTGAACTTGTTGAAATGCGCATGTCTCACACTAAACAGCCCTGTTACTTCAGCCGCTTCTTGGTTTGAACCATGAGCCATTTTCTCTGGTTTCCCTTCTCGTTCAGACTGGATGGGTGGAGTCACGTGATTACAGACATGCTGTCTTAAAGGGGAATGAAATTATCCTATCAAAAAATCAAAATCCGACAGTACAAAACTTTAATATATGTTTAAATCACTGCACAGCAGCAGAAAATTGGACGCGTTTCAGCTTACAACTGCTGAACTGTAAGCTGAAACGCATCCGATTTTCTGCTACTGTGCCATAACCATATATTAAAATTTTGTACTTCAAGTGAGTGCTGTCGGATTTTGATTTTTTTATATGGTTTTTGGACTGGCACCCGGTGACACACTTTTGCTCTTTTTGAGTGAGCACGCCAAGTCTGCCGATTACTGAATGAAATTATCCTATCAGCACACAGTCAAAACAGACAAAAAGATGTTTCTTATCTTTTTTTTTATCAATACATCGAATTTACCGACATGGGAAAATTGACGTCGGCCATCGCAGTGAATGACGGTAACGGTACATTTTCGGTTTATTACCCAGGCCTACCTCAGCCACTGTCCCTGATCACGAGTTCTGCCTGCGCCTCTCTGGTTTCTGTTTGGCTGCTCCCTGGGGTGCTCGACAATTCCTCTGACAGATCGGCGTTTCAGTTACTGCACACCAGCTGTTTTCTGGTATTCGCTCTCCTGCCTCTCTGAGTGTTACCACGATCCTGAGGACTGAACTCTGCTCTGTTGCCTGCTGTGAGGTGACTTTAATAAAGACTTTTACTGAACACTCGGTGCCGTTGTGCTGCACTTGGGTCCGCCGCAAACCCTTGTCAGCACATACTTTTGAGGCAGCCATTGCAATCGAGGGATTTCTATACCTCTCAATGAGACTTCTGCACTTGTCAACAAGTGTTTTCTTCAACTACTCATGAGCAAACTGCTCCAAGTGTCTTTAATGGGTTTTCAAGGTTAGAAGAGTGCCTTCTTCAGACTGCATGTTTCAGCTTTCCCCACAGATGTTCAACCAAATTTATATCAGGGTTCATAGAAAGCCCCGATCCAATGTTTTCTTCTTAGCCATTCTTGCGGTTTTGTAGGTGTCTGTTTTGGACCATTATTCATTTTGAGGACCCATAACCCCAGTTTTCTGACACTGGGAGCCACACATCCCTTGAGAATTCCTTGATAGTTTTGAGATGTCATTGTACTCTTTACAAATTCAAAACACTGTGCCAGAAGCAGCAAAGTATCCCCAGATCATAAGAGTCTCTTCAATGTTTCCCTGTAGATGTAGCCTTCTTTTCTTTGAATGCTGGGCTCTCGTGTATTAACTGCACACAGAGAAGCCAAATAATCAGTGGGACATTTATAAATATCTATCCTGTTTTTTTTTTACCTTTTTAATACACCCTTTTCACCGTTATCTCCACCCAACTTTATCAATTGAGCATTTAAGTAATTTGTTACTTTTCCCCTTTCCTCATCTTCTCGTCTTAGTTATCTATCTTTTGTCCAGGTTTAATCCCTAGAGACACAAAACACTGACTCAGACGAATTCTGTCTTAATTAGTTTAGCTATAACTTTTTTAACGGATGCACACCTGTTTTCTCTTGTCCCAAAAACTCATTCCTTCCTTCCTTGGAAGGAGTGCAGTTCTAAATGTACCTATCTTGGCCCCTCTTTAAATATTGATGCCCTGATTTTCTCCTTATTAGCAACCTGCTGTTGATCACAGAGCGTTGTGGAGGGTGCATGTGTGCCAAAGAATGTTAATGAGGCTGGCGCAGATGCATATTTAATATCTCCAACACATCCTATTACCATAAATGCTTTTATGTCACTATCAGCTCCACTGAGGTTGTCTGGTCTGTCCTTACTCAAAACAGCAATGCTCATGAAATTGTGCATTGGAAAAAAAAAACTACAGTCTGTGATCAACTCAGGTCACTGAAAAACCACTTAAATCCTACTGAGCAAACCAGTGGAAGGTGCAGTGGAGGCTGTTACTGAGTCAGATTCAGTTAAATTTCTTCAAACTTACAGTGTGTTGCAGTTAGCAAGACATGATAGATTTTATTTGTAAATAAATCGGCATGACAGTATCTCATGGCATACATGTACCTGCTTTAAAAGTGTCAAATATAATACTCTCCACACAGTGCAAATGATAAGTTTTAAGTAGGTTTCTGGGAGTCAGTTGGTTTTGAATATAATTGTATTGTTATCAAAATTGAGGGGTAAATGGAGGTTTGTTATGTGTGTTGGAGGTTCTGTTGTGTCAAAGTTGCAATGGATGAGTCCTGTATCTGCATTAGTGTTCCACTGGAAGTATCTGATAAATGCACTATTGCCAATAAACACAAATGATCATACAAATAAATATTAAAAGGACATTTTTAGTACATTTGAATTGTAGTTTCACAATATATTTCTGTGTAATATAACAATATAATTTGCATATATACAGTACAAATACCCAGATAGCCATATGTATACATACAGTATATGTATCCTCTTTGGGCGGTTGCCCGCTTACAGGTTGAGCCCTCTTTCGGAGACCTAAAAGCTTGAGGGTTCTGCGCAGTATTTTCTCTGTTCCTAGTCCTAGTACTACACCCTTCTGGACCCAGATTGTTGATGAATCTGCTGGAGCCACTCTCCCAGCTTGGAGGACACAGTTCCTACTAGTTCAGCACCACTGCTGCCTTCACCTGACGGATCTTCTCTATCTCCTCCTTCAACCCCTGGTACTGTTCTCATGTCCCTCCTTCTTGCACCCCGCTGTTATGTGCTGGATTGTTTCGGAATCTTTGCACAGTCTGCAGCTGAGGTCTTGTTTGGTTTGATAGACCCTAGCCTCTATCGCTCTTGCACTGCCATAATTAATGCCTCCATGCTGTCCTTCAGTCCAAGGTTTTACAGCCACTGGTAGGATTTCTCGATGTCGGTCACTTCTTCAATCTGTCAATGGTACATGCGGTGCAAGGGCTTCTCTGTTCTCTGTTCCACATCTTATTCTGTACTGGATTTCTGGTGTCTTAGAAATTCACTTAGCACCTTATCCTTAGGGGCCATTTTCTTGATATATTCCTGGATCTTTATTGTTTCATCTTAGATGGGGGTTTGGATGCTCACTCATCTGCAGTCTCCCTCTTTCTGCTTTTTAGAGTCTCATGGTGCTGGACTTAGGGTGAGATTCTCTGTGCATTGTGAGGACCTTCCTCGTCTTGATATCAGTGTCTTCCACCACTTTCTGTGGCCAGGTTACTATGCCAGCGGGGTACCTTATTACTGGCTTGGGCATACGTGTTGATGGCCCGGACTTTGTTCTTTCCATTCAGCTGGCTCTTCAGTATCTGCCTGATTCTTTTCAGGAACTTGGCTGTGGCCAGTTTCCTTGCCGCCTCCTCATAGTTGCAATTTGCCTGTGGAATTCTTTGATGCAACTGCTGTGAATCAGCAAAGAGTTAGGGTCCCATTCCTACTGCCTTCTGTGAACTGAAGAGTAGCCAGGTGAGAACAGGGTTATCAGAGAAGAAAACAAATTGGAATGAATTCATTTCCTGTCACCTAGGAGCTGTGGAGAATATGCATATCAGCCTGGCTGTTTAATTAATCTAATCTCTGAGGTACACACCTTTGATGTTGAATGAGTCTTCAAAGATTTAAAAATGTTGATGTGCCGCAATCAAACCTGGAAACGAATACCTTTTGTATTCCCACTCTGAATACTTCCAGCCCATTAAAAGAAAGTTAATGCTTTTACCATCCCATTTCTATGACAAAGGCTGCAATTATTTATCTTCTAGGAGACGATCCACTCTGTTCACAAATAAACAAATGGTAACCAAGATCACATGGATTACCTTGCGCTATTTATGCATCTAAAATGTCTTTTCATTGTGTGAAACGTTCACATAATAGATGTGTTGCCTACACCTACAGTAAGCAAAGAGGAACTCAAAACAGAAAGTACAAAATAAAAATAGACAGACCAACAGTCCTATGGTGGACTTGAATTATGGTCTACTGGGGAAACGTGTCCGTCCATCCCTAAATACTGTACATGCTTTTTTTCAGTTTTGTCCTCTGCCTCAAAACCTTGTTTAATTAGGAAATAAATGTATAGCTCACGTTTCGCACTGATTCTTTTTAGTGTTGTAATGTGCTGGTCCACATTGTGTAAGACTCTTGTTCCAGGTCCCGGTTCACAGCATTTCTGTTTAAACATATTGGTTCTGAATGTGAAGTTGCACAAGTAATTTGATTTATTTTTATTGGAAGATTTAACAAACAGTTTACTAGTTTGCATAATATGTAAATAAATGTCAATTTGTCTTGTATAGGAATTGGTTGTTTTTAATAAGTGATCTGTTTTCGCTCACAAGCAAAAGTAAGTTTTATACGATGAATCGATGGAATATTCAATAGAATAATCGATTACCAAAATATACTATAGCTGCAGCCCTACTGTTGATAATAGCCATATCTAGTTTTATTACACGGGGATTCATTCAACATTCATTCAGCTGATTTTTTTTTTCTCCATGCAAAGTGAGGAACTTGTTGAAGTCCTGCAAATATTTCTGCTTTCACCGTTAAAGCTGAAACAAGTATTCATCTGCTTGTACATCAGTCAGTGAGCAGTGAGGAAGCATGCAGTCTCCTGGAGGATTAAAGGAGTGTTTTTTAAGAGAATTAGACTGTGAGAGAGTGAGGTCTGCGTGGGAGGGTTGTGTCAAAAGCCAGTCACGTGTCCTCGGGGTGAGGACATGAATACAGATAAAGTTCCTCTCTCGCTGCTGGAGCTGAGTGGATGTGATGTGTTCACATGTGTGCTGTCTGGCGGTGTCTGATAAAGCACGGAGCAGACACTGTAACAAAATGCATACTTGAATATAAATTGGCATGTGTGTAGAGACTGTCTCACTCTCAGGCACACTCACTTGGACTATATCTTGCTTATTTGCCACTTGGCGTAAAGCCAAACACGAGGGCGCAATTTGCCACATTATAAAGCTATTAAACTATCATTAGTGGTGCCATGGTTGCCCATTGTAAGGCCACAGGCCCTGACAACTACAACTCCGATCTGCACTCCTATAGCATCTGAATGTATTGTAATGAACTTGCTGTGTTTGAGAGATTAGGAGCAACAGCGTAAATGCCACAGACAAGTCAGACCCATCCCTGCACTGCCACCACACAAGGACAGCCATCAGATCAGGGAGGGGTAGCTGCAAACAAGTAGCGCAAGCTTCGGCAGCATGCAAGTGATTTATATTTGGAATCTGGAAAAGCACAACACTTTAGTGATAAACAACTTGTGGAGAAAATGCACAATCAGGCTTTTTGTTAGTGGGTGTGATACTGTGAAGAAGTAAACATTAGCTTGCAGTGAGAATTAATCTCCCAGCATCTCCTGCAGGCATTTGATTTATATCTTTTTTTTCTGATCTTTGTTTATTCCCTGTAGCTTTAGGAGACCTCCTGTTAGGTCATTTTTCTTTAGCATGTGCCAGTGCCGTGGATAATATTAGTTAACTGCTTAACTGCTGTTGAGCTAATGGTAATGGCAGAATTCAAAATGTACCATTTAATGTGAAGCTATTGTTGAGTGATTTTCTTTTATTGTATTATACGTGTCAATAACACGTCAAGGGCAATTTCTTAAATGAATCATAGAAATGGGGCATTGTGGAAATTGTCAGCCATGGTATAACTTATCTTCTCCTATGACTTCCAGCATATTGGAAAAAGAAAAGAACTGTAACATTTTCACTTTTAAAAGCTTTGTTTTCTGGTGTAGGATTTTCTTCAAAATTGTCCCACCTTTTAATTCTTTGCTTGAGAGAGCAACTGAAGGTATAATTTGCTTCGACACAATGACATTTTAACCTAAGAGATACCTGGGAACGTTAGGAGCATTAAATGCCAAAAGAAGGAGAAAAAAAGGCTTGCTCTCAAAGCACATGGAAAAACGAGAAGCCAAAGGCAAAAAGATGTTTTATGTTTGGTGTTTTTCTGAGGGTGAATTGCAGCAAAGGCATCTGCCACATTTCAAATACGACAGGTATCAGAAGGCGTTAGCTTGATGACTATTACTCATGCAAGAATCAGACTTGGTAGCAGCTGCCACTAATGTTAGCAAGACTTCTGGTGGATGGGTACTGTGCCATGGTTTGAAATTAAAGTGCATTTGCTCGCACACACACAGAAATGTTGGACCATTAGGTCGTGTTTATAGATAAAGCTAGAGAGGTTTTCAGGGTGACAGCCAACAGATTACAGCGCGAGAGCATGTAAGTAGGCGGCATTTACACAATGCAGACTGTAACACGAGACATCAAATCACTAAAAATACTCTGCATACTAATACTAATACTAATAAATATGCCATCTAACCTGGCCTGATAACCAGTCAGCCATTTGTTTTTAGTAACCGACAGCTGCATTTAACTTCTTGTCATGAATCTCACCCTGCCTATTGTACTGAATGGTAAACTTTAGTCCTGTGCTGTACTTCTTTATACTTCTATCTCCCTGTCCCAGTCTCTATTTTCTTCAATACTGCTTGACCTACAGGAAAAAAATGAGAAAGGTTAACCAAATGCAAAATAATGCTCCGTGATAATTATAAAAAAAAAAAAAATATGTGTAAAATAAAGTAACACATGTATCTGCTAAATAACCATGATGGTGCACGTTGATACATGTGTCAACCATCCCAGAGAATAATGTGTCAACATGCCGCTGACATTAGGGTGCACTTCTAAACTGACAAGTTGTTACCGTGCTAGCACCAGTTGGCACAAGCTTTTACATTGTCTATAAAAATACATTTTGGTTGTATCACTTTGATTGCATACAATATATTTTCTATGTCCCTAGTCATAACAAGTCTAGAAATTATTGATTGGAAAGGATATTTTCTTTATTATGATACTGAAAGATTTAAAAATGTATACTCATTGAGAAAGTGAACACCCCGCAGCTGTTTCACAGCTATGTGTTGCTCTGGTCAAGAGGACAGTTCTTTTAGGGTTAAACGTTTGTGGCACTGCTCTTCAGCGCTCTGGATATTAATGGTGTTTCAAGGTATTTCATGATCCATCCATCCCTGGTCTCCTCACTAAAGCTAACTTTTTTCACCCTTGGAGTTAACTAGTGACTTGTGACAGACACCAAAACATGGATATTTTAATTCAACATGCAACCCTGAGTCTGAATCAACCCATTATGTTTTATAGTATGGCTTACATAGTTTGGCTTAGGAGGTAGCTCGTTATTGATTGAGGAGTTAACATTGTTCTGAGCTGAACATTACCAATGTTCAATTCAATTCAATTCAATTCAATTTTATTTATATAGCGTCTAATACAACAGAGTTGTCTCTAGACGCTTTCCAGAGACCCATACCCAGAACATGACCCCCGAGCAGTTATTACATAAACAATGGCAGGTAAAAACTCCCCTAGTGGGAGAAAAACCTTAAGCCAAACAGTGGCAAGGAAAAACTCCCCTTTAGGAGGGAAGAAACCTTGAGCAGGACCAGGCTCATAAGGGGGGACCCTCCTGCCGAGGGCCAGACTGGTGGGTCAGGGACGGCAACAGCACAGCAGGCAGGTGGAAGCAGCAACGGGATGACCAGGGGTGGGGACCGCAGGCCAGCACGCAGCTCCCGAAGCTCCGGCCCAATCAGCAAGTCCCAGGTTGGGGTGCAGGGTCAGGGAAAGACTTGTGCTCCGTAATGCAAGCTACAAGCCACCCACGACCACCTGCAGGTTCCGGTGTCCGGCAAAGGATGCTGCAACATGGACAAAAGAGAGAAAAGGGAGGAGAAGGGGGGGCCAGCACAAGAAACTACAGGAGCGACTCTGACACACTAAAGTTTACACTACCTAGAGATTTACCAACACCAGCTAGAGGTTTACTAAACACTAACAATAGGCTTTACTAAACAGAAATGTTTTAAGTTTAGTTTTAAAGGTGGAGGTGGTGTCAGCCCCCTTAACCCAGATTGGAAGTTGGTTCCATAGTAATGGTGCCTGATAGCAGAATGCCCGCCCTCCAAATCTACATTTAGATACTCTAGGAACTACGAGTAAACCTGCACTCTGAGAACGGAGAGCTCTGACAGGAACATAAGGCACTATCAGGTCTTGCAAATAATGCGGAGCTAAGCCGTTTTGGGCTTTATACGCAAGTAATAACATTTTAAATTGGATTCTGAATTTTATGGGTAACCAATGGAGCGATGCTAACACTGGAGAGACGTGGTCTCTCCTGCTAATTCCTGTCAGTACTCGTGCTGCTGCATTTTGGATCAGCTGGAGCCTATTCAGCAAATTACTTGGACATCCTGCTAACAACACATTACAGTAATCCAGTCTAGAAGATACAAACGCATGAACTAGTTTTTCTGCATCACTCTGCGAGAGGATTTTCCTAATCTTTGCAATATTACGGAGATGGAAAAAGGCTATTTTACAAACCTGATTGACATATGGTTTAAACGACAAATCCTGATCGAAAATAACACCAAGGTTTATCACAGTTGCACTGGAAGCCATCGCAACACCATCTAATCCCTTCCTAAGATGCTCTGGACCAAGTTCAGTTCTGTTCAGCTCAGAACAATGTTAACTAATGCAATTGTATAAGGAAACTAATCTAATGATCAGTTCATTAGAAATAGAGCAACTTACTCTGAACTAGCATATGAACAATACTGGAAAAAAAATATTTATGAGTAATTACTTATATGATTGTTGTTCTTTTTGTCCTCCCACAGCAATGGTAAACATCGCAGAGTAACTGGGATGTGCATTAAATGATTATATAAAGATTACTTAAACACCATACTGAAAGATTGAAGATACTGAATATAGTATACTGAAGATACTGATGAGTTATTAGCTAATACCTAGTTTTTCCTATTTTCATCTGGTATTGTCAAAATAGAGTTTCTTGGTTAATCAAAACCAGTCATCTCAATTTAACGAATACTGTATATTAAAACAATAACTGTTAAGGGTAGAGGGATTCATCAGTATTGTATGGCATAATGGTGTGTCAGTTTGGAAATATAACGTTTTTTTTCCAGGCTTCATCAAATGTAACTTCAAAAACCACCAAGACCTTTGATGGAACTGGCTCCCATAGGGGCTGCCCTAAAGCACCCAGATTAACACTTAGTCAGACCATCATATATTTTTCTGCAAGAGTGACCCCGAACACACCTTCAGGCTTTGTAAGGGTTATATGACCAAGGAAGGGATTGATGATGTGCTATTAAATGACCTGGCCTCACTTGTACGTGACCAATACTCCATTAAAATAGTTTTGGGTTGGATGTGTGGCACAATGGTTGAAAAGCAGTAAACAAATCCACAGCATCTTTGATACATTTTTAAACACTGTTGAAAACATGTCCCAGGTCATGACCAGGACGTTTGGAAATGATGCAGATGTTAATATAAATGTGTCTCTATATTTAAACCTAAAAATAAAAAGTAAGTTCTGTGAAATATGCTGTTTTCATGTATAATTCTGTTTCAGTCCAAACTTTTTACTGGTTTTATAGTTATAGGTGAATATACATGTACTTAACACTGGTACAGATACACAATATGCTGAAGAAAAGTAAAGAAGGAAGTTTAAACAATACTTTGAAGAGCTTATGATATACTTGTTCTCCCACTCCTCATCCATCTGTCCTCATACCATGCATATCTTCAGGACAGTGCCACCATGCAGTTTTGTGCTAACAAGCTAGACAAAAAGGACTTTTTTGGCAAGTCGGACCCCTTCATGGTTTTCTACAGAAGCAACGAGGATGGAACGTAAGTTGTTCATCTGCTTTTGTTTTCATTCCCATTAAGTTGTTTAATTGACCGGGCAAGTGTTTAGGGAAGCCCAGACTGCATTCTTTCTTGACATGTCAGGTATAATCGGTTACCAACCGACAGTTGGACAAATGTCCTACAACTTATTCCAACATCACCTCTCCTTACCTCCTTATGCAGACTCCTTTAAAACCACAGCTCCCATTGAATTGCTTCAGTAATTGTCATGACCGTTGCATACCGGGACTAGTGTCAAAAGAACTAAGACACCAGTGACTTTTGATAAAACAGTGAAAATAGTTCACACCATAACGATTAGAGTGACTTAAACATGGCATCCGCACTCATAAATCAGTGAATCGTATCTGTGTTTACTAAGCTTTCCAAATCTATTGTAAGAAAACACTGTCAGACACTGTTACATATTCAAGGCAGGACATTTTAAAGCCATGAAAACCTGTTTTATAACATGGGGGAATTTCTGATAGAAATAATTCAGGAAGGCAAGGAGACAAAAACAAGATTTGATGGAATACAGTATAGTGTGCATTAATGCACGCGGTCGGGAGGAGGCCTGAAGTCATAATGGAACCAGGCACATTGTAGGAGGCTATGAATAGAAGCATGTATCCTTTTCAAACCACATCCACAATTCCCATTTCTGAGTTTTACATGTAAATGGCTCGAGGAAAGCAAAAAGCAGCAATTGATGTAAAAGTTGTGAAAGAATGCATGCCCAAAACATTGCATCTGCATTAAAACACTGCGGTTTTCAGAGCCAACTCGTGCAGGGATGCACAACACTTTCCAATCCCATCAAAGCTTCACAGAGTGCACCTTGGACTCCCATAGAGGCCGGTAGTTGTGTCAGCATCTGCTCATGTGGTGGGAAATGCATTCAAGATGTTCTGAGTGTTGTTGGTGCCAAAGGAGGTACAAATTAGAGGCTTGTACGGTTAAAGGAGTCATAGGGTGTTAAAAGGCTTGAGGCACTCAGTGGAGGATGAAAAGCTTGATCCAAGGCTTTAGATAAAACAACTTACAAAAAACATGACACACGTTGTCAGGTAAATCCCTCAATAAGTCCTTATGACATGTTTGGTCATGGAAAACTACAAGCCAAAGTGGAATATTAATTTAGTCTCTGTGAGCTAAGCTGAAACAAAAAACAAAGCCCAATTTAAGCATACGTACTCTAACCACAAGATATGACCGTATGATCTGTCTCTCCAGTTCTGCCCCTCATTTGCAAAGTAGCATCATTTTTTTTCTTTCTGCTTATCTTGAATATATTATTTCCTAATGGTCATCCTCTTCTGGCTCTAGGTTTACTATCTGCCACAAGACAGAGGTGGTGAAAAACACATTAAATCCAGTGTGGCAACCTTTCCCTATCCCTGTACGAGCACTGTGCAACGGGGACTATGACAGGTACAGTAATCATCCCCCACCTTCACACACATTGTGGTTCTGTTTCTGCTCCTCACGTTGCTGCTTGTCAATTCAGTGCTGCACGTTTCCAGACTATCTTATGCACAGTAAAACGCACCTCATGAATAGTGTTGGAGTCTAGTCATGTTGTCATTGATTTCTATTTTCCCAATGTATGTCTGTAAGAAGTGTCACCCTGAGGGACAAGGTGTGTATCAACTGCAGTCATTAGTACACTCTAAACATAAATAAAAATTGTTCAACTAGAAGAAATCAATACAAGTTCAACAAGTGGCAGTGTTCCTCTTCCCAATGTTTTACTACAACGTGATCTCAAAGCAGCCATGTGCTTCTTACATCCCTTTATATTGATCTTGGCTAAAATGGCTCCTGTCAGACCCAGTTAGGCTCTCACACCTATGTTTTCTTGTGTTGCTGTTATGAACAGCTTTCCCCCCAGAGGTAATCCCAAAGATTGAAAAGATGAACTGTTACACTTACTGGAAATAGAGCAGTGCAGTGCCAGTGGAAACAGTTATTTATTCAAAATTATTGGTGTGTACTTTTGACATGTACTGCAACTTTGTGTGTAAAGTGACTTTTTAAGCACAACTCCTTTGCTGAACAAAAATTTTCCATTCATAGATTAGAAAGTTATTAGGTGCAATTTACTAATATTTAACACATTCTGAATAGAGAAGGGTGCTTTTTTCACATTGTTTTTGTTTGTGTCTTTCAAGGCTAATAAAACGAAGGGAAGGCTGAAGCAATGGTGAACTAGTTAGTAAGATAGTATTAAATCCTATGTGCTCCTTAAAGGGGACCTATTATGAAAAACACGTCTTCTCTTGCTTTAACATATATAAAGTGGTCTCCCCTCAGCCTGCCAACTCAGAGAAGGAGGAAAGCAGCCAAATTCTGCAGTGTCTGTACAGCCGTCCGGATGAGCCGTCCAGTGTGATGTGGCTTCAACGAGCCGTTCAGATTCTGCTCCTGTCGTTATGTAACGAAAATGCGATTTACATAGGTCGGCCTCCGATGCGTGAAACCACGCCCACAACTAACTCCGCCGGCAGGAGCTTCCGCCATTTTTTCATAGCGGTGTATCACGTCATTCAGGCAGCCAATCAGCACAGAGCCTCATTATCATAGCCCCGCCCACTCAGAATCCCGCATAGAGAATGAGGTTAGAGACTGGGAAGATAAAGACATGGCTCAGAGGCTGAATTTCTAATTTATTTAGCAAAAATAATCAAAAGCTTGTTTTTAAGACATTCAAAGCCTGTTTAAAATAGGTATTAGATGCCATAATAGGTCCCCTTTAAAAGAGATTAGTCTGCAGAGGTACTCTGTGTGGACAAAATTAGAATATCTGCCATTGTGAGTGGCTCACTACGAATATAGTCTCAATTTCGGACCCACTTCAGACATAGAGAGGCTATGCCCTCTCTTCCAATTTTGGATAATGCACTCTTTCCGCCCTCACTCAAAGCTACAGTGTTTAAGTTATGGTTCAGGAATGGTCTGAAAGGGGCGAAGGACCTTTTAAGGATGGTGTGTTCATGTCATTTAAACAGCTTGTAAGTGAGTGTAATATTCCCAGCTCAGATTCATTAAGGTATTGGCGGGTGCGCGCTTTTGTTCGGAAGCTTTTTCCTTCCTTTCCGTCACTCCTGCCAAATGACTGGATAGATGAGTGGTTGGGTGGAGATCTATATCAAAGACGGGGAGTGAGCAGATTGTATGAGAGTATTCATATGAGCGTCTCTCCGTCACTTATTAATATTAGGGCAGCATGGGAGGAGGAACTGGGATATGAAGTATCTGATGACTTGTGGCAAAGTGCGAATTATGTGGACCCGTCCTACTCCAGATGCTGCCAGGCTCCAGCCAGCCTCTACCATGTTTTGGGCATGCCTAAAGTTGGTACTGTTTTGGTCTTCAATTTTGGACACATTCTCTTATATCTGCGGCAAGAAGAATATCTGCTCCTGAAATTACATTATTTGGTGCGGTCCCTGCGGAGGTGGCATTACCTGGCGTACAGTCGAATGTCATCGCTTTTTCATCCCTACTAGCCAGACATCTTATTTTTTTGTAACTGGAAATCAGTTGGGCCGCCCACGCACAGGTTGGGGGCATGATGGCACTGGAGAAGTTGAAACACTCAATCAAGGGATCAACCCAGAGGTTTTACAATGTCTGGCAGCCATTTTTGAATTACTTTAAATCAGAATCTCCAGCTAGAGACACTGAAACTATTACATACGTGTGTATATGTGTGTGTCTGTGTGTGTATATACAGTATATATATATATATATATATATATATATATATATATATATATATATATATATATATATATATATATATATATATATATATATATATATATATACATATATACATTGTTCGCTCGTCACGAGTCAGTGTTGTAGCTCCGCCCACTCCCCCTCAGTCATGGCGAGTACGAGCAAGGGAGTTGAGAGACAAAAGTTCATTCAAATCTCCGGTGTGGCATCATTTTGGTTTCGCTGTTGATTACAACGACGATGGAGTGAAAATAGTTAACAGAGCTTTTACTGTCTGTAATGATTGCTTGAGACCGGCTAGTGGAAGATCAGAGCCCGTCTCCGCCTGGTGAGTGAAACGTTACACTGAGCAGGCAGAGACGGGCTCTGATCTTCCAATAGCCGGTTTATTTACGGGAAGGAAACGAACAGCTTTACAGTCTTAAACAAAGGCAGACTCCAACTCTAACGTCTCGGGCAAACTCCCCCAACAACTTAAATTAGAACACCTCAAGAAACCTCGGGGTTCAGCCCCCCCTCCCTCCGCCCACCACGGCTCCCTTCATGACATCACGTGCAGTCCGGTGACAGGCAGAGAGACGAGAGAATTCAGGCTGATCTCCCCACTTTGTAACGCTCCCATATCAGGGTCGCTACAATATTTTGTAATATTGTAATAATTATAATAAGTATAATCATTTACAATATTTTTGCGAAGGCAAACCGTCCGACGCGAAGCAGAGGACAGTTCACGCCCCCGCGTCGTTCATATATTTATGATAATGTACACCTAGTCGGGCATTATCCCATACGTATTTAGTATAGTGTGTACTGTACTCACTGTACTGAGTTGTCAAGATTAAGAGGCTGTTGACTATAAAGAATTATATATTATATATTTACATTTTGAAAAGTGACAAGAGAATTAAACAGGAAAAAAAGCTCTCTTCATGCACATAACAGTACCGATACGATACTTCTACCACAAAAATAACTAGGCTAAAATTGCAATGAAAAATGCAATGAATTGGAAGACAGGTTTTATTTAACAGATAAATTCAATAAAAACAAATAAAATGAGTAGAATAACTATTTTAAACAAAACTCAGCCGGCTGGACTTTCCTCCGTGGCCCGGTCACACTGGGAGCGCGCAGCCCCCCGGCCACGCGCCTCGCCGACAGCTCGCTGAGTCCCAACACGGCCCGCGGGTTGTCTCTTGCCATTGTCTGTCGCTTTTGCAGAACCTGAGCTAATGTTGGCTGTGGTGGTCTTGCAGTAGCATTAGCAACCTCCGTATACTCAGCTTTATGATGCGCCTTGAGATGTTTTATCAAGTTGCTGGTATTAAACTACGTATTCTCCTTTCCTCCTCTTGACACCTTAGCAGCCAGAGCCGGATTAACGCAAAGGCAGACTAGGCACGTGCCTAGGGCCCGACAGGGGGGGGGGGGGGCCCAGACAGAGGGACAAAAAAAAAAAAAAAATCTTTTTTTTTTTTTTTTTTTTTTTTGTCTGCACACATATTAATGGTTGATAACATGCCGGTAAAAACCTAAGGCATATATATATGTGCATTATTACTATATTTAGTATACATACATATATATATATACGCATACATACGCACAGGGCCGCCGCAAGGGATGTGCGAACCGTGCGACCAATTTTTTATTTTTTTTTCCTTATAAATATCAACAGTCACGTTCCATTACAGACCTAAATGTGTACTAGTCTGTGCATATCAATAAATATATGTGCAATGGTGACGCGTGTCTGTTGTTCAATACAACTGATCAGACCAAGCGCGGACACAAGCTAGTCTGATCCAGACGGGTGGAGTTGGACCAAACTGTCACACAATGTCGAGAGAACGAGACAGATTCAGGAAATTTCCATCAGGGGATGAAAAAAGAAAAAAACAAAAGAAAATGGAAGAGTTTAATGCCTCTCTGAAAGGCACGTTTGATAAATTTGTTACAAAAATCACCGATCCGCCCGGGTCTCAAGCAGCCGTGGGGCCCCGCGTCGAGGCAAGCCCAGATGATGATGAGACAGGGGAAGGTATCCAGTATTTTGCTAATTGGAGAGTTAAAATTGCGCATATAGACACCCGATCCGACCCGAAAAACCCCAAAATTTTGCGAGGGCCCCCCTGGCTATTTCACACAGGGCCTCGCAAATCTCTCAAACGGCTCTGCATACGCATACACATACATACATATACACATACAGACATACAGTACATACTACAGCACACTTTGTCTTACTGCAAATTGTATTGGTCTTTGTAGATTTTACTTCTTATTTAACTATTCAATTTAATCAACACATTTAATTAAGATTTTCTGCAAAATGCTCACAATCGATAAGATAAGGATAATTTAATAGCATTTAATAGAGCATTGTAATAACGTATAAATAATAAAAATCTAAAAATAGTCTGATAGACTGTTTAATATACAACACATGACTTATTTTGGAATACAAAGAACCAACTTGACTATGACTCTGCTATGTAAAATGTGAATTAAGTTTTATTAGTAACTTTGGTAAGTTTAAGATTTCATAAATAACATCGATGGAGGGGGGCCCAAAAATCACAGTCTGCCTAGTGTAGTCCATTTATTTAATCCGGCTCTGTTAGCAGCGCATAACTTCCAGTCTGCCTTGCTTCTGTCGTTGTCCCTTATTTTGAAATATGTCCACACTGCTGACATCCCGCTTGCATTAATTGTCGCTATCTTGCCTGAAACGGCATTGCCAGTCTCACTCATGGGTATCACTCTCTTCTCATCCCCACGCTAAGCTTAGCTGACTAGCGGCTAACCGGAACAGCTGGCTGAGCAGTGGCGGCTGGGCGGCTGCTCCGCCGCCAGGCTGCACTCTCACCCGGGGAGCCACGGGGCGGCTCAACATCTCCCCCGAGAGTCACTACTCAGTAACTACAACAACAATGAAGTGGTATCGGAGAATTTTTGCGAGTATGAGTATATGAGAGCAGTATCGGCTGGTATACTGGTATCGGTATCGGGGCATCCCTAATATATATATATATATATATATATATATATATATATATATATATATATATATATATATATATATATATATATATATATATATATGTATTTGTATACACATTTGTTTGACTCGTGTATATTTGGGTTATTATTGTTGCTTCATTTCCACATACGTTGTGACTGCTGTTTGCAGCCTTGTTGGTTGTATTGTTTGGGTTTACAATATAAAAAGCCAATAAAAATATCTGAGTAATAATAACCAAAAAAGAAAAAACTGAATTTCTGGACCTCTCCCTGTTGATACATAATCGTTGCAGACATGTTGAGTCAAAAGGGTTAAGAATTTACTTTCCTCACAGCTTATCAGCTTTCCAATTCAAAAGATAGTGGTGTGAGGAAAACTAGATAAACTCTGAAAGAACTGTGAAGACAGGCGAAATAACAAACTGACTGACTTCATGGGAAACATTTCACGACGGATGCCATATCTTTTTTCTGCTTCTCTCTCTCTCTCTCTCTCTCTCTCTCTCTCTCTCTCTCTCTCTCTCTCTCTCTCTCTCTCTCTCTCTATCTTATCTTGTTTGTATGCAATCAAACTTTAATTACCAACGCTGGGAACTTGGCTTTGGTAAAAAAAAAAAAGAAAAAAGAAGAGCTAAATAAATACCAAACAGACAAGCAGGACATCAGTGCTGATGAGTTTGCTTTAGGGATTCATAAAATAGCGTCAACTAGTAAAGTTGAAACTTAGATCATATTTGGTGAAACCTGTTACCAGCCAACCACATGAGTCCAAGAAGGACTCTGTACCTTGTCAGAGCTGATCATCTACGAGGGACTCATCAGGGCAGAAAAGGCGCCTTATGAAATATTCCTGTGCCTAACAAAGATGCACACAGATAGACGCATGCCCCCACACCGAGACTGATGAAATAAGACAAGGCACACTCTAGAACAGCCTTGGACGCTAAAAGTCTTGAAATATCACTAAGACAACAGTTTAAACACTTCATAAATTGTATTTGTAGGGTTGAGAAATAAACTTTGTATGTGTGGAGGGGTCTATGTTTATACTGTATAAAGGGGGAGTTTAGAGGTCCGTCTTTGTTTTTAATTATACAGCTCTTAAGTACTATTATTAAATAATATTTTCAACCTTTCATGGTACATTTTCACCCTACTTCTATTTATACATCCGAAACAGCTCTTTACTGTGTCAATCTTTTTGAGCTGTGAAATTACTGTTTACATTTATAACGTGAAGGAAAGCTTCTGTTTGAAGTGCTGACATGGTGCAGAAAGTCCCAAAAAAGATTTAAAAAAAAAAAAGGCATTTAATACTCTTTGATTTAATAAAAGCCTACTGTATCTATGAACCAAGTGGAAAAAATACAAAAAGGGGGAGGAGATTCCAGGATGCCAAATATTCAAGAAGATCATTGTCAGATTCAAAATGGAAATGCCCATCCCCCATAAGATCAGACTGATCTCTCAAACTCTTCCAACATAATGCAACATGCTCACCATCATCTCATCACTCGTGCTGGACACAAGGGGAAAAGACATGACTTGTCACCATGGAGATTCATAAGAAATACTGACACCATAAACTATGCTCCATGAATTTCTCTCTTGGTGTTCACCAACTTGAACCAAGCAACTTAATTATATATGTAATATGGTTCCAGCTGGTTGGCGTTTATGCCATCTCAGCCCAAATCCATCACATGTTGGATAGAGCATCCATTAAACACCTCTCCACAAGTATGTGAGTAAATCACATGCTGCTGAATTACTTTATTGTAGTCAGAGCAGGACTTTGGTTCGGATATATTCCTCTTATCAGTGGCGCCACATGGCAAAGGAAAGGTTTATGAGTGAGTTCAAGAGAAGATCACTTAAGATTTCCTATATGGATACCGTGGTTCTCTCCCAAGTGACATCTCTAAATTAGGAAAGGGAAAAGAAGGGAAATGCAATATTTCTGCAGCTTCCTCGTAGATTGCATGAGCACGGTTTTCTTTGCTAAAGAAGAAAATGAAGCCCTTGCAGACTCAAAAATAAGGAAAAAGGGAACAGTTGAACTCTGTTCCTTAGCACTATTCACAGAGCAATCACTGAAATATTTTTTTTTTTTACCTGAGATCCATCTGGAAGCTATTGTGAATTTATTTCAGTCGTGAACTTCAGAGCTAAAAAATCTCAAATAAAATGTCAGACCTTCAAGTGAGAAAATGGGAAAAAAAAGTAATACAATTTTCCATTGTCAGTGACTGTGTTTAGTCTTAAAATAGTTATTTCTTGTAGGAGTTTTTCTCTTTTTTTTTTAAACACCGACGTGATATTTATATCTTTCTTTGGTAATGTGTTGTTTCCATAAGTGCAAAGCAGCCCCTTTAAGTTTTTAAATTGAGCAGATGTTGTCTGTCTGTTATAGACTGACTCCTTGGCCCAGGTCATGGATGAAGCTAACCTTTTAACACACCATCAGTGCAAAAAGATGCATCAGTCTTGCGTCACAAGATGCAATCCTTTTGTGTGTTCTCTTATCTGGATAAATCAAGTTGTTTCGGTTCTCGTTGAACCTGTCCCAACGTATTCTAATAAAAATGCAGTTAAAATCATGTCTGCCTCTTTGGAAAAGCAAGTAAAAAGATCAAATAAAAAGGATAAGAAGGAGGACATGCTACAATGTCTACATTTTGGTTAGTAAAGAAATCTGTCCGTTGGGTCCAATAACTCTTAAAGGGGACCTATTATGAAAAACACGTTTTTTCTTGCTTTAACATATATAAAGTGGTCTCCCCTCAGCCTGCCAACTCAGAGAAGGAGTAAAGCAACCAAATTCTGCAGTGTCTGTACAGCCGCCCGGATGATCTTTCCAATGTGACTTTTACGAGCCGTTCAGATTCTGTTCCCGTCGTGAGTCACGACAGGAGCAATTTCCATAGGTCGGCCTCCGCTGCTGAAACCACGGCCACAACTAACTCCGCCGGGACAAGAACTCCGCCATTGTTTCGAAGCGCTGTATCGTGTGGCTGTTTGAACAATGAGGGACAGTAAAAATTTGGTTTTGCATCGACACTTACCCTCAAAAAAGGATCAGTACCAACAGTACGGACCCGGCAACTGCACACGAGTCAGCGGTAAGTGACGTTAATTTTTTATGTTATTTATATTTGTCTACAAGTATGATCTTTGTATGGGCTAAGTATTTAGCTTAGCTCCGGTGTTACCCGTTAGGTAACACCAAAGCTCTATTAGTAATACATTTTTATACATTATAAATACATTATACATGTACATTTTTTTCTGTCTATGGTTTCAGATCTTCCTAATGCACCTGAAGCTGTTCAACGACACCTTCAGAAGACACTGCCCTTCCTTGAGCCAGCAATAGTGCATAAATGTTATTTATGGTGTATATAAACAGTGTATGGTGTATATAAGTAGTGTATATGGTGTATATAATGTGTACAAATGTTATTTTTTTTTTTTAACAACAAAGTTGCCATTTGTTAACATTCAGTGTTGTGATTTCTTTACAGTTAACTTGATTCATTTGTCTTGTAACATAATAAATTAAATGATGAGGAATTGGAGTAAAGACTGTGGTGTACCTGTTTATAATTCAATTAAAGCTTCCTGTGTGAATTAGTGTGAAGACGAGGTGACCCGGTCCCTCTTCAGGGAACTAAAGGCTGATTTATGGTTCAGCGTTACACCAACGCAGAGCCTACGGCGTAGGGTACACGTCGATTTACCGCAGAACCATAATTCAGGCTTTAAGATCCGTTTACACCGTGTAACTGCATGCGAGCGTTAAAATAAGTTAGAAAGCAGAGTAGATTAGTTGGTAATAAAAACCGTTTAAGAGAATAAAAGTCCAGTACATGTGCAAGAGCAAGTAGTGTGCAAAAAGTGCAAGTGTGCAAAAACACAAGTCCTCAGATCCCCTGTCTGCAGTGGTCCGTTGGCAACGCCTGGTTGTGGAGCCTAATGGCCACAGGCACAAATGACTGCCCAAAACTCTTGGTGCTCTGGCGGGGGGCGACAAGTCTGTGACTAAAGGTGCTCCTCGTCCTCATCAGTTCACCATTTAGGGGGTGGGTGGGATTGTCCATGATGGCATGCAGCTTCCTCCTTGTCCTTTTTTCTGCCACCACCTCCAGACTGTCCAGGCTGCTCCCACTACAGAGCCAGCCTTCTGCACCAGCTTATTGATCTTGGCTGCCGCTGACGCTGCCCCCCCAACATGCCACCGCAAAAAAGAGGGCACTGGCAACGACGGTCTGATAAAATAGCCGCAGCAGCCTGCTACAGACATTAAAAGACTGTAGCCTCCTTAAGAAGAATAGCCGGCTCTGCCCCTTCTTGTAGAAAGCCTCAGTGTTATCAGTCCAGTCCAGTTTATTGTTCATTTGGACTCCCAGATATTTATAGGTGTCTACCCTCTCCACCTCCACCCCCCGGATGGAAATGGGAGTGGGAATCCTCTTACTCCTCCCAAAATCCACCACCATCTTCTTTGTCTTGGTGGTGTTAAGCTGGAGATGGTCGGTGTCACACCGTCCCACAAAGCTCTCCACCAGGTCTCTGTACTCCTCTTCCCGGTTGTCACTGATGTAACCCACGATGACGGAGTCGTCGGAGAACATTTGTAGGTGGCATTTGTCTGAGTTGACTTGAAAAACTGATGTGTAGAGGGTGAATAGAAATGGTGCCAACACCGTTCCCTGGGGGGCGCCAGTGCTGCACACCACCATCTCCGACTGGCAGCCCTGCAGTCTGACATACTGGTGTTTATTGGTAAGGTAGTTGTGGGTCCAGGCCACCAGGGTGTCCTCCACCCTCACGGCCAGTTAGGACAGTCCAATAGAAAATAAAGCAATGGAATTGATTTTGTCGCTGACGCTCGCTCGCATCGCATGGGACACGCTTTAATAGTGTACGGAGCCGGCCCTTCTGCCCAGAGCGAGGATTTGTGCCCTCCCCTGCTACACGTCATTCAGGCAGCCAATCAGCACAGTGCCACATTATCATAGCCTCCCCACCCTCTCAGAATCCCTCATAGAGAAGGAGGTTAGAAGCGGTAAAAATAAAGACATGGCCCAGAGGCTGAATTTCTGATTTATGTAGAAAAAACAATCAAAAGCTTGTTTTTCAGACAAGGCTTTTGATTAACTCACAGCAGGTTAAAGTGTTGCCTGGGGTGTATAATGACCCGAAATGAACGATTTGGAAACCCTTTTTTTTTTTTTTTTTTTAAGCAGTAAGCACTGAACACAAATATTTCTCTGGGTGACTTTGACTGCCTCTTAGCTTTGGAGCCAATCACAAGTCACCATTTAAGGAATTGTAGTTTTGCTAATTCTGTTTTTATAGGTGCATGGTAGTGTTAAAATACTTTATTTCAATTCTATGTTTTTGCTTTTCTTTTTTCAAAATGTGTGTAAAAATACAATGAAAGCACTTTGATCATAGTGGGTCTTAGTATTAGGCAAATACAACCTCAGATAAACAAAACTTTTTAACTTGTAACTTTTTTCACTCTGGAAGAAGAAAATAATAATAAAAAGTAAAGCTGTAAGCAGCGATGAATGGGCCCTCACGCGTGCAATTTTCACCAATAAAGGTCAAGGACTCAAAACTAAGTCCGATGACACCACCCATGACACTTTATGTCACACCATTCAAATGTTATGGCAGAAAAACGGAACTATCAAATATTGACCGATCAGAAAAAGGGGCGGGGCTAATTCAGGCCAATGAAGGTCAAGTACTCAATACCAAATCCGATGACACCACCCACATGTCCTTATGTCAAACCATTCAAAAGTTATGGCAGAAAGTAGGAACTATCAAATATGGCGTCTATCGTCACCACAGTAACGCTTTTGACTGAGAAAAGTAATGTGCATCATCGCAGGATGGAGACGCAGATTTTGATGTATAACACACCTGGGTGCGTTACGGTTCGGGCAAAGAAGCGGCCAAAGCAATGATATAAATTGCGGCAAAATTACACGATTAATTCAAAATGGCCGACTTCCTGTTCGGTTTCGGCCATGGCGCCAAGAGACTTTTCTTTAAGTTGCGACATGATACAGGTGTGTACCGATTTTCGTGCATGTACGTCTAACCGTATTGTGGGGCTTGAGGCACAAAGTTTTCTAGGGGGCGCTGTTGAGCCATTAGGCCAAGCCCATTAATGCAAACCATTAAATATAACATTTTTCGCCAGGCCTGGCTTGCATGCAAAATTTGGTGACTTTGGGGCACGTTTAGGGGGGCAAAATGGCCCTCATTTCATCGGAAGAAAAATAAAAACATCTCCTACGGATACAATAGGGCCTTCGCACTGTCAGTGCTCGGGCCCTAATAATAAAGAAAATATTACTTGAATTTGTGTAAGATGACTCCTCAAATTTACCCCAAGATCAGACAATGTGCAATAGATGTGCAACAAAATAAAAATGAAACCCAAAAGCTACATGCCCTACATGCTTCACTGAGGATGTTAAAGTCCACATCAGCAAGGTTAGAGGAAGAGAAGCATTAGACAATTTGGGAGGGTTGTCAGGAGAAAGGATGTTATGTCTAAACAGAGAATGGAACCAAGACTGAGGTTTGCAAAAGTGCATCTATACAAAACACAACACTTATACGAAAGTGTCCTATGGAGAGATGAGGCCAAGTTGGAGTTGTTCGGCAAGAACCAAAGTAATCACTGCAGTTCAACAGAAACACCAGCAAGCACGGTGGTGGAGTGGTGATGATTAGGGTGGCTTTGCAGGCACAGGACCTGAGCACCTTGTAGTCATTAAGTTGACCATGAACTCATCCGTAAACCAGAGTATTCTAGAGGTAAATGTGAGACCATCTGTCCAACATTTGATCAAAATCTGGTCATGTGACTGGAAAATGGTCTGAAGCACACCCGCAAATCTACAACAGGATGTCTGAAAAATAAAATGCTCCTGATTTTGGAGTGGCCCATAGTCAAAGTCCAGACCTCAAAACAACCACTCCAACAGGAGATGAGACCAGACTGAGCGCAGCTCAAGAAAGAGGCAAACTAGAGAGCAAAAGATAACAAGGAAGGGTTAAAAATATACATCAAAGGAAACAGAAATCCTGCATTCTGATTCGTTCCACATGAAAGTGTTGCGGGAAAAGAAGATGAGGGATTGTGAAGAGAAACAAAAGCAAGGGTTGTATCTTCAAATTGTTGGATTTTCTGCTTAACAACTCATGAAGAAAAGAAAAGAAAACACTTCATCTTCCCGTATGTTCATTCCTATCATTGTCAACAACATGGGATGAGTCACTGGCACTAATGTCTTTCATTAGTGTACAGTTGGATGTTCATAATTGACATGCTAATCTGGGTTACTCAAAGATCTATTTTTGTTCTCCGCAAAACATCTCAGACTGATCTTGGAGCGGGAGAACAGCTCTGTATCCTTTTTTTTTTTCTTTCATTAGTTATATAGGCTTCCATTATCGCATGTGAGTCATGAACCTCAGAATAGAAGCTGGAGATATATGCAGCAAATTAGTTTTGGAGTATATGCAGTTGCATAGGTTCAATAGCCACGTTAAGGATCCAAAGACTAGAGTCATTTTATACAGTTTCAAGTTAAGATTCAGAGATCTAACATAAGATTACTCCAAAGATTTTGAGCTGGCGTTATGAGAGCGTCTATTTCCTTGCGATGAGACGATAATACTTGTACAAGACTTGCCTTGAATCCAAATTGACCACGGGAGGAATGATTTATTTCTTTTTCTCTACCCATTATTTTCTTTTTTGCTATCTCTTTTTGTGCCAAACCTCTTTCCACTGAGGAGAAGCAGCACCAATTCTCTACAACCTAGATGACAAACACATTTTCTCTAGCGCTCAGCCTCAAAAGAGCAAACCTCCACCGTGCAACAACGGGGACCAGATGGCAGGGAGGAAGCTGAGCTTATATCAGGCATCTTTTAGTTTCTCGGTGACAGGAGAGAATCTGTGATGTATCACTTGATTCCGTTTTCTTTGAATCTGGAAGGTATCATTGCTTGTGCATGACGAAATGGGATAAGAAGGGAGACATGGGGGGGCGTATCAATGTGACTCAGGTATGAAAGTGCCAAGAGGAGGTTTTTTTTTTCTGCAGTAACACATTTTCCTGAGTTTGTGTAAATTGCTCTCAGGGTGTCTTTTTCTGCTGGTTTTGAATGTTGCCAGTATGTGTGCCCTGCAGTTTTCTAGTTATAATTGAAGTGAGGGTTTCACACAAGTTTTCTTTTTTTTCTTTCGTCACTTGCACCCTGCTGTTCAGCCTTGTCCTAAGGGTGACGAATGTCCAAGATTAGAATCAAGTGACATGTATCCAAACTATTTAGGAGTTGTACTGTTATCTCTTGATCTTTTCCAAAATTAAAACAAACATTAAATAATGTGATTCCCCACCAACAGTTTCACCCATTGGTCTTATTGTAAGCCACTCTTTTATGATGAAAGGAGATGACTTCGCAGCTCTGATCATTTTTATTTCAAGTTTTTAGTCCCTTCAAAAGCCTGAGAAAGAAATAGTTGCAGAGGATTTCAAACTTTGAACTCATGTGTGAATGTGTTATAAAGCTTCTCATACTAGTGGATTAGAAGTTGAGATATACAACTCTGTGAAACCCAAAGGAGCTCGACATGTGGAGAAAACATTTTCAAACAAACCACCGAATGTGCCTTGCCATATCTCATGTTCAGGAATAAAGTTTGTTTGTTGCGCATTTGTTTTGATTTGGCTCTTCTGTTTCCACAGAACAATCAAAGTGGAGGTGTATGATTGGGACCGAGATGGCAGGTAAGAGGGATTGCAAGGATATTCCTGGTATTTTTTTACATTAATTTCATTCAATTAAAAAACATGAGGCGACCTCTTGGGAGCTGGTTCCAGGCAGGCATCTCCAACATAATTTATTCTTGCTTGCACTCCTCTGCATGGTTTATTCTGGTTACTCCATCTTGTTCATAGGTCTGTTTGATGAGTAAAAAAACTACTCAGCTCTCTCACGCATTCTGATGTCTTCCAGCTGCACGACTTTAGGGTTAAGTTATATTTATCATCCCCAATATCTCTACATATGCCTGATAAGTGGGGTTTGCCTAGATCGTAGCATAGATTAGCAAAATTAAGTGTTTTATCATTAAGAAAGCATTTGAAGTCTTCACTGTGAGAAAGGACTGAATGAAATAATTTAATACAGAAATTCAAGTGAGGATCACGGTCAAAATTTCATTCAGCCAATCTCATTTCACATCTTATCAACAAGTTCTTTTTTCTGTTGGGCTAGTTCTCTGATGTTTGTGCCTGACTTTTATTTTATTTTTTCTTGTTCTCACATCTACTCCCAAGCCACGACTTCATTGGAGATTTCACAACCAGCTACCGAGAGCTAGCTCGAGGGCAGAGCCAGTTCAACGTCTATGAGGTGAGTCATTCCACCGTTCTCGCACCTTACTTAGATGTCTGTCGGCTACTAAAATCTTCAAATCCCTCTGTGACAGATGTTTGGATCCTATTTCTGGTCCAGCTGACATTTCCATCACTGACATTGGTGTTGCATTGTCTTCCGTTATTGTATCACTTTTCCCTTCATGAATACTTTCTGCAGCTGCAGCATTACAATATTTGTTAAACTATCATGAAAAACCACATCAGTTATTCCATAATGGAAAGTCCTTTATTTAAAAAAAAAAAAAACAAAACGGAACACATTTTTATGTTTTCATCAGTTGTGCATTTTTCCTATTTTCTTTTTCACTTTATTTATTATGACACTGTAATCCCAGGTTCTGTATCCCTGACACACATATAAATTGAGTATTAGCAGCAGGATGAAACAGGATTAATAGGAGAACGATTCAGGGATTTACAATGATCATAGCTATTTCTCAGGGGACAGCAGGAAATGTATTTTTTCTTCATCTTGGACTCCAAGACTGGGCGGCAAAGCCAGAAAATGTCATTGGTGTATCCTTTGTTTATTGAAATCACCATTAATGTTGTACACAATTGATCGCGTTAAATACTAATTATAAAAAAAAAGATGACGGTTTCAGATGACACATCCTTTTGTTATATTCATACCCTTTAAGATAAATGTAAATGTTTGAGTGGCAGTTGAAAGTCAAATTCTCACCAAATATAGAGGACATGTCAATGCTGTCATGCCCCTGTGGTTTGGTGGCCTTCAGCGCAGGACAAATACCTGTCTTTTAGATGTCATCTCCATTATAGGCTACTTTTGATTCCTCTCTACCTCCCAGTGAGACTGAAAGGCCCTTTAGTTTTTGCATCAGCAGATTGTTCGGTGTGTCAGACAAATTGCCATCCCTCCATGTTAAATTAGGGGCTGTCACTTTCATGCCTAGCAGCCATTGAGAATTGAGGTAATGAGCTGAGACAACTCTGGTTTCTGGATTGGCATTTCTCCTTTGTTCTTGAGCCAATAGAACGCTGCTAAACTAAATGTTACCCTGTCTCTCTCATCCATTCAGGTTTGAACTTTCCATTTTCTTCCATACTATGTGATTGATGAGCAGGTTATATGATCTTCCATGAGCTGCATTTCGCCATGAAATCCATGCACCCCCTTTTAGAGTCCTCCACACCTTGATATTACTAACATCAGATACGTGGGTGAATATACATACCCAAAACCCACACACCATCTCTCATCATATTGGTTGGAAACTCTAAAGAGATAATTAAGTAGTAGAACTACAAAGAAATTACATGACACACACACACATTTTATTTAATTGTTTGTAAAAACACACGGTTGATGACCAGACTCGACAAACACAATATTTAGACTTTCATATTATTGAATACTAAAGCTGCATTTTTGTTAAATCCCAATCAACGTCTATGAAAATTTGTAAAAATAACCAAACGAAACATGGTAAATAATTCTAAAAAAAGCTTTCAACAATCAGAAAGTGATAGTTGCGCTTATATTTATGTACCTTCCCCTTTGGGATTGATAAAATATTAATGACTTGAATTGAATTGAATTACTGTATTTATTTGTAAATATTTTTTGTGTTAGCAGAGACAGATTATAGCTGTCACATTTCTTTACATTTTCCTTCATAACTCACTGATATATTACAATACAATAATTAGGATTTAATTAAACATAACAAACATGTTAACATTGAAATGTAGTAACATTGAAAAAACATAAGGCAGTTGTACTATACAGTTACTGACTGTATTAGAAATAAAAATAAACCTGCTCCAAAATTACATCTCACCATGAAGACAAACTAACAATGAAAATGGAAACCAATGAAACACCAACAGGTGTTTGCGTTGGTTCTTACATGAGGCCGTGTGGTGTTGAGGCAACTTCTCAACATTTGATATTTTCACAAAAAACAGCATCCAAACACAGTAATTATTCACATCAATTGGGGGCCTGTACTTATAAAGCCCAACAATATTATAGTTAAGACATTTGTTAATTGCAGTGCTTCATGTCAACAATAGCTACGATAAATACAGTTTATTATTTCATAGTTATAATCCTCCTAACCGTCCAGCCTCCTCTGAGCAAACTTTCAGGTTTGCTTAGAGGAGTAGAAAAATATCCCCTTTTTAAAAGGTTATTTTTATAGCTTGAAAGATTACTTTTGTGAACAACTTCCACTGTGGTGGAGTGACCCTGCTGCTTTTCCATGATGTACACAGTCAGTACTTTTATTGTTGCTTGTTTCGAACTGAAATAATTGGCCATGTTATAATTGACCCTGCTCTCCTCTACGCTCACTCTGAAAATGTGTTTTAAAAAGAAAATATGAAAAATAATATCATTCCATCAGTTCAGTGTTTTTCAACAAAATTGAAACTGGGGTGTAGATTAAAATTAGTTGTTTTTACTTATACAGGTGTTTTCTCACATTGTTGTGTGAACTTCAGACCTTGCACTGAAATGCATCCTGAGAAATCCAGTCACCGTCAGCGTTTAGTCCTGCGATTATACCTGGCATTAAAATGTGTAACCAAACAAGCCTTGAGAGATCAGTTCTGATCTTCTCACTCTATATGCAAATAAACACGCACACCATTTTCACTAGGAAACATCAAATGCATACTTTTTTTACAAGAAGCAGAAGATGAGATCCACTACACACTTTTGTATTTCACTAAACTTAATTCAACAAAGGACAAAAAAAAGTTAGAGTGTATAGGATACAAGGAAAGATCCACCATGGATAAAACAAAAACATTTAATGAAAAAGCGATTTATTGCGTAAATGTATCTGCAAAAATGACTTTGCGCCAAGCTGTGACGATAATATATTCAGCAGTCCTTGAATCTGTCTCATTCTCATCTTGACTATTAATGAATGTTGACACAAGTGTCTCAGACCACCTTCAAATGTGTCCTGAGTGATCTGTTCTGAAACCTCCTCAGTATGTGTTCAGACATGGCACCAACGTTTGCCTCTCGTGAGCGGGTTCTGGTGCACACTTAACATCTACTTTAACAGGTACTGTACGTGCTGAAGTCCCAAACTAACAGGAGGATAATGCTTCTTATGTTGACTTTTGAGGTTCAGCCTATGACATAATGATGCAGGTAACATCTAAAAGAGACTGCAGTGCATCAACAGAAAACTGCAATGACCTCCAAAGCCACGCTATTAATTATTGTGTAAGTGTTGTCAGTCTACCTTTAGTCCAAACTTTGGTTTGTTATATTACCTGTAGCTCTTGCTGTTTATTTTTGTAGGTGATTAACACAAAGAAGAAAATGAAGAAAAAGAAATATGTCAACTCTGGAACGGTGAGTATAGATCCAGAAACTAAAAGAGGCGGTCACTTGTACATTGCACACACTTCTCTTCTTTTAAATGACTGCTTCTTAGATTACATAAGCTTTGAAACATGGAAAGAGTATGTGCTCTCTGAATTTTGAAAAAAAAAATTCAAACATTTGGCAAAGGAGGTAAGCTTTGTTGATTAAGTTATTCAAAAACTTAGCTTAGGTACAGGATATTGCATTACATGGATGACCTAAAACACACTATTTTATTATAACATTTGTTTACTATGGAAGGTTAGTATGATTTTAGGAAAAGTAATGGAAGAAAAAAAGATGAGACACAGCATGTGATGTAGGTCGTGATGGAAACTCTTAAGTCTCACTTACATAGAACATGGAAGTTGGACAAATTAAGGATGAAGGACCTGAAGAACATGAAAGACGTCAGTGGGCCGAGTGACTCCAGCAATAAGCGGAGACACTAATTTTCCATGCAACTTACCTAACAGTGCATGCAGGGCAACTAATCCAATCAAATTCATCTGATCTTCACTTCAGAATTGTCCTCTGGCAGTGGAAATGTTTCAGTCACCAGGAAAACTGAAATGTTGAAACGGAAAGGCTTAATCAACTTTTTTTCTTCCTTGTTTTTGACTTCAAGGTGACCCTGCTCTCCTTCTCAGTTGAATCAGAGTTCACCTTCTTAGATTACATCAAAGGAGGGTGAGTGGGTGTGATCTTGCTTTTTTCCCCTTCTTCCAGCATATATATTAATGGTTAATAACAAGTTTAGCAAAGCCTAAAAGCCACATATACGGTATATGCATTTTAATCTTGCAACAGATGGGGGGGGGGTTGTTTGTGCATGGGTGTGTGTGTGTGTCTGTGTTTCCTTCACCAGCCCTCTTGACAGTCTAGCCATATTTTATTAATCCTTAGCCAAAAAAAAGGAAAATTCTGCAAAAGAGGACTGAGATCACAGACAGTGGGACGTGAAAGACCAAGAAAGAGTGAGATATGAAAGAGTCGGAAAGAAAAGACAAGACATGAGTGCAGTTTGGTGACTGTGATGTGTTGTCGTGTATGTGAATGAGTGTGTATCGCAATGTGTTGGAATAAAAGGAGACATTTAAACATAGGACAGCCAAGTATTTACAAACAGAAGAGGACAGAGAGAAGGGGTACATCAAAACATAACAATTGCATAAAAATTATATTTACATAATAAAATTACAAGTATCCTTAACTGCTCGTACATACGTAAGTATACTGATATAGTAGTATACTTACGTATGTACATATACATGTATAAACAAAAATTAATATGTAAACATCTATTTAAGAGTACATACATTTAACATAGTACATTTTTGTAGTACATGTATACACACATATGCATATATACATAAGCCCCACATATACACATTTCCATACATACACACACATGCATATTACACATACATACACATACGTACAAACACACACACAACCACACATATATATATATATATATATATATATATATATATATATATATATATATATATATATATATATATATATATATATACAGTATGCACACACAAAAAGTATTGCAACGGTCTGATCATTAAGGAAACCATGACACAAGCTTTTTACTTCAGCAGCTTTCATACAAAAACATCAGAGAATGTCTAGAGAATTATTTATCTGGACTATTTCCACAATTTCCTCCACATATACATCGTGCACAGCTGGGGAAACTCAGCATGAGATGGAAGCTCACAGTTGGAAATATTCTTGAGTGGTGCCTAGGCAGAGGCAGGAGATGATGTAAAAAGTATTCTGCTGGAATCAGATCACATAGGATATGTGTGTATATATGTATGTGTGTGTGTATAAGCACTTCTCAAAAACAATTAGAAAACACATGTGATCTCTACGGAGGAGAGAAAAAACCATGTCAGATATCTATACTGGGGGCAGCACGGTGGCTTAGTGTTTATTACTGTTGCCTCACAGCAAGAAGGTTCCTGGTTCGACTCCCTGGTCCAGGGGTCTTTCTGTGTGGAGTTTGCATGTTCCCCCCGTGCTTGCATGGGTTCCCTTCGGGTACTCCAGCTTCCTCCCACAGTCCAAAAACATGAATATTAGGTTAATTGATGATCCTAATTGCCTGTAGGTGTGAGTATGTCTGATTGTTTGTATATATGTGGCCCTGCGATAGACTGTCGACCTGTCCAGGGTGTAACCCCTGCCTCTCGCCTGAAATTAGCTGGGATAGGCTCCAGCAGACCCCCGTGACCCTCAAAGGATACAACGGGTATAGAAAATGTATGGATGGATATCTATACGGAAATGGACAGGATAATGTGTAAGGAACAGAAGGATGTCACTTCATTTGATGGAAATACAAATTATCAACCTACAGAGGGGTGATTTCAAAAACGCCCTAAAAATGTAAGTAAATGATGCAGCAGGCTGGTCGGCAGCACCTGGAACTGGTTCTCAGTAACTTGTATGACCCCCACGTGATTGTATGAATGCCTGACAACGTCGGGGGAGGCTCCTAATGTGAGGATGGATGTTGTCCTGGGGTTTCTCCTCCCAAATCGAGGCCATGGCATAACTGAACTCCACGGCAGTGCAACCTGGCAGCATCGGATGGACTGAAACATAATGTCCCAGAGGTGTTTCATTGGTTTTAGGTCAGGCAAACCTGGGGGCTTGTCAATGGTATCAATTCCTTCATACTCCAGGAACTGCCTGCAAACTCTCTCCACATGAAGCCGGGCATTGTTGTGCACCAGGGTCTGACAATGGGTCCAGGGATTTCATTCCCAAACCTAATGGCAGTCAGGGTGCCATTTTCTAACTTGTAAAGGTCTGTGTGTCTCTCCATGGAAACGCATCTTCAAACCATCACTGACCCACCACCAATCCGGTCATGCTGAATGATGTCAAAGGCAGCAGAACGTTCTCCATGGCTTCTTTGATGTGACCCTTTCACGTGTGTCACTTGCTCTTATCTGTGAAAAGCACAGGAGGCCAGTGGCGCCCCTGCCAATTCTGGTGTTATAGAAAATGCCAATCAAGCTTCACGGTGGTGGGCAGAGACTGAGCACAGGACTCGCAGAGGATGTTGCACCCTCCGGCAGCCCTCATGAAGTCTACTTCAGATTGTTTGGTCAGAGGCATTCACATCAGTGACCTGCTTGAGGTCATTTTGTAGGGCTCTGGCAATGCTCATCCAGTTCCTACTTGCACAAAGAAGCAGATACCGGTCCTGCTGATGGGCTGAGGACCTTCTATAGTCCTGTCCATCTCTGCTAGACTAAGAGCCTGGAATCTTCTGCAGTCTCTTCCATGCTCTTGAGACTGTGCTGGGACACACAGTGAACCTTCTGCATCACATGTTGATGTGGCGTCATATATATATATATATATATATATATATATATATATATATATATATATATATATATATATATATATATATATATATGTATGTGTGTGTGTACATGTTTGTACATGTAGTACAATATACACAGCTTCCAGTATTAAAGCGTGAAATATGTATTTAATTGGGTCAAAGTCTTACTTTCCTGACTGAGGGTATCAGTGCTTCGATCTGAGTTTAGCCGGGGCAGTCGAGGTTGACACGTGCATATCCAGTAATTCTCAGGTGAAGTGTGCCTGCACAGGCTGACTGGGCTGCGCTTTGATCTCTGCTGTCTCATCACAGGGGGCTGACTGTCAGGGGGCTGACTGTCAGAGGTCTTTATGTCCCTTGGCAGAGCTGACAAGTGTGACAGATTTGCCTGACAGTTTTTAGCTTTGGCTGATTTATGGTACAATAACCTTAAGGTTTAGTGACCTCAATTCAAAAAAAAAAAAAAAAGAAAATATCATTCTTACCAGCCTGCCCCTGAACATTACCCTGGCACTTGCCTGATGACATATTACAGAGTTGCCCGTTGCAAATGTAAAGCCTCTTATTCTTTATGAAATGGATGGAAGTTAGGAAAATGAAATATTATACACCCCATCTTTTTCCTACTAGTGGAGGAAGCTCGTCGTTTTTTTTTTATCGTGATTAAAATGAACTGATGCGTTTTACATCTTCTTTGACAAGCACTGAAGTCATTTAAGGACATAAAACGGTTGACTATTCAGATATCACCAAATGCATTTCACCCTCTTTTAGCCTGCAGAGAAGTGAGGTGTCATCATGCTGTTGATTCATCTCATTCTCATTCTCCGGAGCACGGGGACAGTTAAGGCTGAGGCCATGATATGTCTGGAATGTAAT
Organism: Cololabis saira; assembly: GCF_033807715.1. Classification (NCBI taxonomy): domain Eukaryota; kingdom Metazoa; phylum Chordata; class Actinopteri; order Beloniformes; family Belonidae; genus Cololabis; species Cololabis saira. The sequence continues at coordinate 30,087,041 of NC_084594.1, read as the reverse complement.
AAGGGGCCATCTCTCTTTATTGATTGTGGTTCAGAGCACACATATCAGGTTAATGATTTGAATGACATTACCAGCCTTTTACCAGCCTTGAATTTCAACTAGAAGGAAGTGGTGCAAAAAAAAATGAAAACGCTAAAAAAAAAACACATTTTTGTTAGGGTGGACCAAAGATCGATTGTGAACAGTAAAATCCCGCCAAAAATAAAGAAAACCAACCGTATCGGTAGTTCTATTAAAGTGATCAGGACAAAAGATGTTGGATAGCCAAAAGAGAAAATAAATAACTAAAAGAAGCCTATTTGATCAAGTGTTGAAAAGGCTCAATTTCTAACGACTACCCAGAATTGCAAGAGTCACGACTGATTATTTTTTGTCTAATACTGACTGTCAGGTCAAAGTTCTCGTCACATACTCAAAACAAACTAATAAAATGAAATAATAAATAGATGTACAGTTTGTTCATCTGCCTTTCTATGCAGCGGTGTAAAAACATTATAAAGATGCATATAATTTCCTAAAATAAAGTTTAATTACTGGTTAGGTTAACAGGGTCACACTGTGGCATATTCTGTATCCACAACCCAAAAGATTAATGTGAATTGCTAACTCATTCATTTGACTGTGTTTCTTTTGCTTTTCTCCCTGGTGACTTTCCTCAATGATGAGAGGCTGTCATTTGAGCGCCTTAAGACCTTGTCTCCTTGTAGTAAATTAGCAAATGGTGCGGATGGGGGGGGGGCTTCATCAGCTGGGAAAATTGGATTATGATTTGCTCTTAAGTGCTCCATCACTCTAATTGCTTGTTACCAGCCTCAGTTCGTCAGTGGAACCTCCTGCTTTTTCTCATAATGGTTAAAGTCAGATACGCAGCATGTAATCACCTAAAATCTTATTTGACAACTGAATGACTGCACTCTGTTATTTCACACAGTTTTGTGAACTACAGATGATACCTGAGAGAATGCAAAATGCAGATGTTATTTCTCATGCTGATAAAGAGTGTTATACCCCTCAATAGCTCTAAAGACAATATTTTCATGTTGCATCAGAGACTTTGTAGGATTGTGTGTGTTTGTGTCCTCGTGCAAGAGCAAAGGAGATTAACAAAGCTTGGCGTATCTTTATAGCCGTTTGCTCTCTGTTGCTGACTTTTTCAATGTCCTCTCCAACTCCATCCTAGGACGCAGATCAATTTCACTGTGGCCATTGATTTCACGGCATCTAATGGTGAGTGATACGAACATCAAAGGGAATGTTTGGAGAGTGCGACAAGAATAGATAGTTGTGCACTTTGACTGTGGCATGTCCAATATCAGAATCAATCTCGCAAACACAAGCAGACACAAATGCTGTACAGGCGACATGTGTCGGCAGCAAGTGACCACCGTTCCTGAAGAATCCCTCTTCCTAAATCCTCCGTCTATATGCTCAAGTTAACTGCTTTAACTGATGCTGCCAATGCCAATCGGTTTGAACATGATACACTAAGTAAGGGCATAGGCACACTTATCATTTGCGTTATTTTATTATTTTATTTAGGTTATAAAGTCAAATGTTTTATCCCATATGTGTACCTACAGTATGATTAACATATTTATTATAAAGCTCATGACTGAAAGACATAATCTATCAACCTGCATAAGCAAAGAAAGCAGAAGTCTCTTGCTGCAGATTTGGATCTGATTCAAATTCTGTTTTAAGAGTTGCCCATTAACCGAAAAAAGAAAAGAAAAGAAACAAACTGTAAAATTAAGCTACTATGCAGGTTTCGCAGTTTTTAAAAAGATGCTTCAGGCCTAAAGGCAAATTATTGTCTGTTTCAGGTAAAGGCTGCATTTCAGGCATCATGACCCATCAAAATATATATTTAGAGAGAGAGCTGTAAATTAGTAATGTATGTCGCTTACATAGTTACATCATCAACATAATTTATTAAACCTGAACAAAATCCTCCAAGTCAAGTAACAAAAGGATGTCCTGGGTGTTAAACCCTCATGAACCACTCTAAAATGTGTTACACTCAAACTGCTAAGCTCAAAAAATAAGCTTTTCATAGTGTAGCTATGAAAATACTTGAAATTGAAATTATTTACAACTTTCTTTAGACTTAATTCTAAAATTAGCATCAGTCATTAAAATAAACATCCCATATTTATTACCACCATGTTTTTAGGTGGGGGGAAAAAAACTGAAAATATAAATCATTCATTCATCAATGATTAGCAGTGACATATTTTTACTTTTTGTCTTTGTCCAAGGTCAAACACTCACACTTCAACACTGTT